>NC_045644.1:2995000-3135000 GCF_009829145.1 Chiroxiphia lanceolata
CCGCCGCCGTGATTGGCGCGGCGGAGGCCACCTCCATGCAAATGAAGCCCCGCCGCCCGGCGCCCGCAGATCAATAGGGACGCGGGGGAAGGAGCATGCATTCCGCCTGGGCCGGCGCGGGGACAGCCGCCCGCCGCACGCCCCGAGCGCCCCCCGAAACCAGCCCCCCGACGGCTCCCCGCGGGCTGCCGGGGCACCCCCAACCCGCGCCCCCTCTAAAGCGAGAGCTTCCCTCCTTTGCTTTCTTATGAACCCAGGATGAGCAGCAAAGAAGACCCGAGCAAGTGCTGTCCGGCGGCTGCTCCCATCTCCAGTTTCACCATCCAGTCCATCCTGGGCAGTGGCAGCGCCGAACCCCCCCGGGAAGGCGGTGGCAGGGCACCCACCTGGCCCGCCCGCGCCAGGACCCTCTCCCTCTCCTCGGAGGACGAAGAGCAGGAGGAGAGCTGGAAGCACCGCGGCTGCTTCTGCCCCGAGGCTCAGGGCCCCGCCGAGGCGTGCCACAAGCACCAGCCCCTCAGCTTCACCTGTCTCGGTGAGTACCTGGACCGGACGGGATGGGACGGGGCGGACGGGACCCGCCGGGAAGGGCCGCGGAGGGCTCGGCCCCGGCCCGGCCCCCGTGGGAAGTGGGAGGGGGGCACATGTCTCACCCTCTCTGCTATCGGGGCACAGAGGATTTGCGTCGTCCGTGGGTGATGCGGGGAGGAAGGAGCTCCAGGAAAAATAGCGTGGCCTTTTTTTTTTTTCTTTCCCACCACACCCGGGGTTGATTTCCCCGAGGGATTCAGTGCGATGGATAGTGCTCGTTTTCTTAGATTCTGGTTATTTACAGCACTCTGGTAAAGGGAAGAAGGACGTTTAATTTTTTTAGCATTAATTCTGAATAAACGGTGTGTGAAATGCGATGCTGTAAAGTAAAATCTGTCGGGTAGGAAGGCTGGTACTCAGCTGCTTTCACTGAGGCACGCACACCCACCTCTCCATCCATCCATCCATCCATCCATCCATCCATCCATCCATCCGTCCATCCATGTATGTGATGGAGGGATAGGGATAGCCCAGAAGGGGATGGCTTCTCGCGGTGCCGGTTTTATCTTCCACGAGGAACAGAGGCGGCGAGTGCCTGCCCACGGGCTCGCGTCGCTGCTCCCCCGCTCCGGGGCGGGGGGCTCTGCCGTCGGGGGTCCCGGTGCTGCCCACCGTGCGACCGCCGCGCTGTCGCTCTGTTGCAGGCAGCGCCAAGGGGAGCGGAGCGGCGGCGGCGGCGGCCAGCGCGGAGCGGGGGCCCTTCCTCTCGCCCCCGCAGCAGGACTGTAAGGACGAGAAGGAGAAGCCGCTAGGACCCTCCTCGCCCTCCTGCGGGGACCGGCAGCGCGACGGCGGGGACCGGCAGGCCGGCGCCGCCAAGAAGAAGACGCGCACGGTGTTCAGCCGTAGCCAGGTCTACCAGCTGGAGTCCACCTTCGACATGAAGCGCTACCTGAGCAGCTCGGAGCGGGCTTGCCTGGCCTCCAGCCTGCAGCTTACCGAGACCCAGGTGAAGACTTGGTTCCAGAACCGCAGGAACAAGTGGAAACGGCAGCTCTCGGCCGAGCTGGAGGCGGCCAACATGGCCCACGCCTCGGCGCAGACTCTGGTGGGGATGCCGCTGGTGTTCAGGGACAATTCCCTCCTGCGAGTGCCGGTGCCCCGGTCCATCGCCTTCCCCGCCCCTCTCTACTACCCCGGCAGCAATCTCTCGGCCTTACCGCTCTACAACCTCTACAACAAGATCGACTATTGAGCCTCTGCCCCGCCCGCCCCGTCGGGACCGGCACCAGGATCAGGAGCAGGACTGGAGCCGCCGCGGGGGCTCCGTGTGGGGTCTGGGGCCGCCCCCACGGCGGGGACACAGGAACCGAACTGATGGGGAGGGACGGGGGAACCGAGAGCCCCCTCTTGCTATCCTGCCACTTGAAAAGAAAAAAAAAATAATTAAAAAAGCGTTATTTCAGATCTGTAAATATTTTTAAAGAAAGAAAGAAAGGAAACAACAACAACAACAAAAAATTAAACCTCGTTTTAAGCCTCGTTTGTAAATTTTTTGCCACCTCGGTCGCGTGTCCCCCCTGAGGGGGGACCCCGGCACAGGGGTACACCCGCAGCCGGGACGGGATGGAAGCACGGGGAAAGAGAAAACGACTTGAAACGCAGAGGGTTTTATTTTTATTTTTTTTTCCTTCTGCATATTTGCTCTTTATCTCGTTTTCTGCAGGGAATCCCAGGCCCATCCCCTCTGCCCGTGGCCCCTCGGCGCGCTGCTCTCGGCGGGGGGATGAAGGATACCCCCAGAAAAGTTTCGGTAACGGGGGCCGTGTTTGTGTTTCGTGGAGTGTTTTGGGCATCCACGACGGGTCCCCACGTCGGAGGGGACGACCGGTCACTCAAAACCCAGTAAATCTCGCAGCAAAGCGGCGATCAAACCGCGGCCACCGGCTCCGGTACCGAGCGCGGGGGGTGTCACAGCAGCAGCGACGAGGGCAGCGAAAAAAAACCCAAGAAACCAAACCAAACCAAACCAACAAAATATAAATAAAATGTCCCAAGGGGTAAATAACGCGGTTGTCAGCGCGGGGAAGGAGAACGCGGTGTTTTAGCCACAGACCCCTTTGCCCGGGGGTACCGGCAGCCGGGTGGGGGGGAAGGAGGGACTCAATTTAGGACACTGTTTTAGGGGCAATAACTCGTATTTCGCGTTTGCACGTTAACACTGCTAAACCCCATCGCCAGCCACTCTTTCTTCGCAGCACCAGCCCCATGGGATTCCCCCCGGGGACCTCCCGTTATCAGCCGGGATGGGACTGAGGACAAGGAACGGACACCCCTCCCCCGAGCTCAGCCCCGCCGGACTACAGCTCCCGGCGTGCCCCGCGGCGGAAGCGCGCGGCGCACGCCGGGAACGTGGCGTCACGCGCGTTCGAAGCGGCCAATCGCGGGGGCGGGCGGCGGTGCGCGCGCGCGGGAGGCGGCGGCGGCGGTGGCGGTGGCGGAGGTGAGGCCGGGACTGGGATCGGAACGGGGATCGGGAATGGGAATGCGGAATCTGGACGGGGATCGGGATCCGGACCGGGACTGAGATCTGGATCCGGACCGGGACTGGGATCGGGATCCGGACGGGGAACCGGACCCTGGGGACGGCCTCACCCCCTCGGTGCGGCCTCGTCCCTCCCGCGTTCCCAGGCCCTTCCCTCACTCTCTTCCCTCACTCTCTTCCCTCACTCTCTTCCCTCACTCTCTTCCCTCACTCTCTTCCCTTCCCGCCTGCAGCGTCTCCCGCATCCCGACGTGCTTCTCCCCGGCCGGACCGTGAGAGCGACCGACGCCCCGGCGCTGCCGTGACCCCCAAAGCTTTTTCCAACCGCCGCGCGGAGCGGCGGGAGGAGCTCGTCTGACATGAAAACGGTACTTTTAAATTTAATGATTTCGTAATAAAAGCGCGGGCTGGGCGTCCCGGGGCTCTCACCGAGGCACTCTGCTTTGTTCGGGCAGCTCCGTCCGGCTGAGGGACAGAGCTGTGCCAAGAGGGGCTGCAAAGGCACAGATTTTTTTACCTGTTCACTAAAAACGAGTTTTGGTTTTTGTTTCCCCCAAAACCGAACCCTGTGTCTAAGTCAGAATCGCAGTTTCAGACTATAATGTGTTATTTAAGAGTTATTTCTTATGTGTCTCAACATTTTACCAACACTTTGTTGTTTGAGGTGGGCTTTGACTCTGTGGTTTGGAAATCCTGGTTGTGAAGCAGCTGTTTTTGTGCAAATGCAGAGCTCTTTTTGTGTTTTGTTTCTTTAGCATGTGTAAGAGGCAGGATGTATTTAAATTCTGATATCACGTACATTGTTCTGGATTAAAAATACCTTTGGGAGATCATTCCAGGTCTCTGATGTAACTAACTTTGCTTCCTGGTCTGATTAATAACTTGTACCAGGCCTCAGATAATACAATAACTTGTACCTCAGATCCTCGTGTTTGTTGTTTGAGTTTTCTGGCACAAGTAGAGAAGGCAATTACCATGTCCAGTCTAATTTCCCTCGTTGTTCTGAATTCCTTTAGATTTTGTGACTCTGTACATCCATCTAAAGCATTCACTGCTGCAGGTGCTGCTGAATTCCTTATAGTATTCCTGTGGAAAGATGTGTGGCTAAATCTCCAGCCTCCCTTTTTCCAAGTATTCCCAAAGCAGAGCTGGAAGAAGGGGCTCAGAAAGAAGCTTTTCTCTTATTAAGAGTGGGCTTTTTCCCCTCACTTCATGTTTAAATGGCAGAAATAGCACTTTATGTTGACACAGTGGGTGGGATTTTTGTTTTTTGCAGAGCATCTGCCAAAGCTCCCACTCAGGAAGTCTCTCCAGTGTAAGAATGTGTGTTGCTCACTTTATTACACAACTTGATTATTGTTCAGCTACTGACAAGCAGTGAACTGGAACCATTGTGCCCTAAATTTGAACCTTGCCCTCGTTCATCTGCTCATTCTCTCCTGATTTATTGTCAGAGGTGTAATCTTACCTCTGCACTTGCACATCCAGGTTCAGAAGTGACAGTGTGACAGAAAATCTAAAAGAATTTGCTTTTCTGCTCCTCTAGCATAAGGGAAATGAGCTATTAAGGTTTTGTGAAGCCTTAAAAAAAGTTTGGTTGCTTTGTTGGTGTACGTGTCATGAACAGTTTCTTTTAGAGTGTTTGTAAGATTTGAACTGTTTTCCACCTGGAATTTGCAGTTCATAGTCTCTGCTGTCCTTGGAATTTTTTTATATGCAACAAAACTCTGAAGTGGGTGCTGCAGTTGCCTTCAGAGTCATTGATCTGTCATTCAATTGTTGATTTTTTTTTTTCTACCAAAGTCACATTTACAAAAGCATAACCTCCCTTTCTTACTTGCCTTCTTAGTGAGGGGGGAAAAAATTCTTAAAGCTGTTCTGTTGCAAATATTTTATAGCATTTATGGAAACCTAAAGAATGGGAAGTTGCAGAGAATCCAGAACTATATAAAAGATGATACAGTTGCAATTCTTGGAAGTATATGGCAGTCATACCAAATGAGGAACAAATCAGCACTTTTTGGAGTTTTCAAATGAGTTTCCTTTCTGCTTATATGTGTTTTGTAAAGTAACTTCTTGATGCTCACAGTAACTTATAGATATTTAATTTAAAAAACTCAGTCACACAAGTAGAGTAAGGGAAATACGTTTATAAGTAACAATATGTAAGCTTATAGATGATAATAATGATGATAATGTATTTGTGTTGTTTTTTGCATGTTATATTTGAAATTTAAAAGCTCTCTGTAGGGACAGGAATTTATTGAGGTTTTAGACAGGGATTGGCATCTCGAGTTCGTCAGAAATGTGGGTGTTCTGAACTTGTTGTGTGTTAAAGCCAGTAAACTTCTCAGGCCTCCTTTGGGCTGCCTTGCAGGTGTCTCAGTTTATCTTGCTGACTTGCTGTGTTCCTGTAATCACTCAAATTGTGTCTGTGCCTTTATTGTCTGCAGATGACGGGATCAAACGAGTTCAAACTAAACCAAACTCCAGATGATGGTATTTCATCGGTGAAGTTCAGTCCAAATACATCTCAGTTTCTGCTTGTTTCCTCCTGGGACACAACTGTTCGGCTCTATGATGTGCCTGCCAACACCATGAGACTCAAATATCAGCATTCAGGAGCTGTCCTGGACTGTGCTTTTTATGTAAGTGTGGGAGGTTATTTTTAATTATTATTTTACAGACATATAGTGCCCAAGGTATGAGAAATTGCCGCTCCCTGAAATTAAAGGGGAGGAAAATGCAACCTGAAATGTAGGCTAAAAAATATAGTTTTTACTTCTGTCAATTAACTCCTTATTTAATGAGCATCTTTCTAGTCCTAAATGCAGGGGTTGCCTGTGAAGGTGCAGGCACACAAGCAACTTGCTCCTGGTACCAGTGGGATGCAAAAGTAATTGAAGCTGATTTGTGCTGTTTCTGGAATGGTGTGGTGAACTGGGTGTGTGTTCCTCACAAACAGTTGTACTGAGAGGACACAGCCAGAAATCCTTACCCACAATAAATGCCCAGAGCCAATTAGTATTTTCTTTTTAACCTTCCCACGCTGGGTTGTACTGAAAACATGGCATTGTTCCAAGTGGGACATTTATTAGGTCCTTGGTTTCTATATTTTTTAATGCTCTGGGTTTGAAGTGCGCTTCAAAATGGTTTCAGTTTCTAGGTGCCACTTTTTTGTTTTGCCTTTTTTTGGTATAACATATGAAGTAGAAGGTTTCAATTATAATTTTTTTGGCATTGCATTCTGACATATCATGTAGTGATGTGATCTCAGTATGTTACTGAATGTTTTAAATTTTGGACTCTACTTACGCTTTTTTTTACTGAACATTTTGCCACACTGTACTGAGGATAAACACTCAAGTTCTCAATAAGAATAAATATTATGTGCTTTCTTCTTACAGAAGTGGAAATGATTTATTAGAGCCTCTAACTACCTTTTTAATTTTTTTTGTTTTAGTTTTACTTTTAAACTTAAAAAAATTCATGTAGCTCAAAGCACTTAAACATTTTGCAAAGCTTCTGTTGTCTGCCTGCTTAAATCTGGGCCAGATCTTAACCCTTGTGTCTTAATTCCCATCTTCCCAAAACTCTTGAAAGCGAGTTCTTTGCTATGAGCCTGGGAAAGGAAATGTATGTAGGAGCCATGGAAAATTAATGCAGTGTCCTAAGGTGAAATTTTATGCTTTATAGGATCCTACCCATGCCTGGAGTGGAGGGCTGGATCAGCAACTGAAAATGCACGATTTAAACACGGACCAAGGTGAGCAGGTTGAGTTCTGAATGGTCTCAACAGCTGGGCTAAGCTTCAGATTTATATATTTACGTGAACAGAATAGGTTTGAAGTTCTTTAGATGGGGGATATTTAAGTGTCTGGAGAGTAACTATTGGTCCTCATAAGTACCAGCTAAAAGCATGGAAGAATTTGGCACGTTGTCAGAAAGTTTGGTAGGTGCTCGTTGTAGGGTGCCTTGAATTGGATTTCTGATGATAATCCTGCTCTACCATAGGCTGCAGTGTCCCAGTTAGGGGGAATTAGCCAAGCTGAACTAAACTTGAGCATGTTATTTTTCAAAGGTTTGTGGTTTGGATATATTTAGAATAATGATCTTTCATGGCAGAGTGTATATAAAGCTTTTGCTTTGTCAGGCATGGCCTTGTACTACATTTTTTTCCTAACAAAACATTGCTTGAAAATAACAGTTCCAGTGCATTGTTGGTGCAAAACATGGAACTAGTTTGTCTCACTTTTTTGTGTGTGCTTGTGTGGGTATGTTAAAGAGAAAAGCAAATCTCAGCCAGAGACAAACACAGTCACCAGAACCAGCCAATAGCCAGGGCTTGACAAACAAGTGTGTGCAGTAATATTACCAAAAAGCTCAAATAATTCTGCTTTAGATGACTTTCTACAAATGTTTTAGTATTTTTACTAATGTATAATATTAAATTTTATTCTCTTGTCGTATTACTAATATATACAAGCTTAAGTTTTTTTTTCTATATTAGTGTTTCTGTTGTTTCTGTTGTTTCTGTATTAGTGCCAAAGGTGGTGATACCATTTGATACTGAACATCTCTGATACCTCTGAAGATCTCTCTGTGACTGCCTAAAGTCCTTAACTCCCTTTCATAATCTCAGGAGGCATAAGTTTAAATTTAACAATGCTGGTCTTTGCCAAAGTTATGCTTCTGAAGGCTGAGCTATCCTTAAAGAGACTCCTAGCATAGAAATGTGCCCATGGAATGTCAGAAAACATTTGTACTGCAGTAGTGTCCCTTTTTATTCTTTATTTCACACATTCTGAGTGTTTGTAGGGCCAGTGAAGTTACAGTACATTGTATTTTCTTACAGAAAACCTTGTTGGTGCCCATGATGCTCCCATCAGGTGTGTTGAATATTGCCCAGAAGTGAATGTCATGGTGACTGGAAGCTGGGATCAGACAGTTAAACTGTGGGATCCCAGAACTCCTTGTAATGCAGGAACCTTCTCTCAACCTGAAAAGGTATGTGCTGGATGCTGTGTTCCAGGGGACATGTTAAATAATGCATCCTGTGACTATAAACATTATGCAGGACCCTGTAACTGAATTTGTGAAGTTGTGTTTGATGGCTTTTAAGCTGTGAAACTTGCATATTAAAAGATTGGTGTTCAGAATATACTGTGATTTTTAGGGGAAGGCTTTGACCAGATTCTTCTAATTTAAAATGAGTTTGAAAGAAAATGTTACAAAACCAGCAGCTTGGCTTAATTGTAATATTCACTACTGATTTCCTTGAATGTTATGATTTTAGATATATCAGACCCTGGCAGCCATAGGTTCTGATTGTTTGGGAATGTGCACAGGGATACAGGAGGAGGCCATTTACGTTGCCTGAAATACTAATTTGGTTTTTCACTTGTGTTAAAAAATTGAACAGAATTTCTTGTGCTTTACCTGTGTTGTACTAATGCTTAGTAAATTCTGATATTGTTCCAATACTGAAATCCTCTGTGCTAGTGGGAGACTTAGAGAAATAAGGTAAAATGTTACACCTTCATCTTTTTCTAATGGTGATATGGTGTTTTAATCTTTATTCTGCTTACGGTGGTGTCACTGATAGAATTAAACAACAGTAATTTCTGTTTTTTTCAGAGACTGCTAAACACAGGCTGGCTTGGATAATTTTCCATATGAGTATTTTTTTGCCTGTACCTTTTTAAAATTTCATTTAGCACTGTGACATCCTATTGTCAAGTCCTAATTATGAGCCATCATTACATTCCCTTTGCCCCTCAATAGCTCTTACTTTTGTTCCAGCATAGCTGAATCTACTTCTGGCGAGACCTTTGTTCAGAATAAAGTAATTGCATTATTTCTAGTTTTGATTTATAGATGTATGTAGCATGTAAAGAACTGTGATAAATTGCTGACAGAATATCATATAATGGACAGCCACAGTGAATCAAGCTGCTTATTGGTTCAGCAAGGTTCATTATGTCATTTTTTTAATACTGCCTTTGATAAATGTGTACACCTACTCAACTGCATGACAACGGTTTCATTTGATTTATGGTTGTGTGGTGTTGAAAGAATACTTGCTATACAGGTGTGACATCAGTTTGTGGAGAAGATTTAAGATATTTAATGTTTTTATGCCTTTGTGTCCCTATATGTATGCAAACTCATTTTATATACTGTTTATTAATATTTTCGGATCAATTTTTACATTAATAATGAAGAGAGATTTGAAAAAGTGTCTTGTTAAAGTGTGTAACTACTGTTGGCTCAAAGTTTTCTTACTCTTTTTAGGCATAATTGGGATCATCAGAAATTTTGGGCAACTCCTCTGTGAACATTTAAGACTTTTTTCATCCTAAGATCCCAGCCTTAAGAGGGAAGTTCAGTAATCACATTTTAGAGCAGGAATTCATGGTGAATAGATGAGGACTGATTAAAGGAAGCTTTTTTATCTACATGTATGCATACACATACACACCTGTCTGCTTAGTTTTTTTTACTAGAAATTAGCTCTTTGAAAACACACCATCTGTGGTAATGAAGACCAAAGTTGTGTCTGATATTTCAGTGCAATTTTACCAGAACCAACAGCTTTGTTGGGCTTTATCAGAGAACCAGCAAGTGAAACGAGATGCTGGAGTGAAATGATACAGGCACATGCCAGAAGTAAATTGATTCCTTCTGGCAGGATACCAGATCTCTTACACTTTTGATTCTTGATCTGAGGAATATACAATATCTGTTTCCTATGTATTTATCTGCATTAGATCACGTTGGAAAAAGCTCATTCCTATAGTTTACTCTCGTGAGCAGCTCAGTGACAGCTGTAGGTACCTGGATTCCATCTTGCTTGTGTATCAACAACTTGGAATTCATTTGATAACACAGTGCTTTTGACTAAACCTTTTTCTTTTTTTTTAAAACGTATTTTCAGATTAACTAAATCCCAGGTAATAGTTGGAAACGACAATTCATACACTGAATATTTTGATGAGAAATTTGATAAGCCAAAATTAGAACCTCTGGACCAATCTTTAGAGCTGAAATTCCAAGCCACAGTCCTTTTCAATGTGTCAAGCATATTGCTTTCTTATATTTCACATGATTTTATTAAAGTATACAAAGTATGCTTTATATAAAGTATACTTTTTTTAGTGATTTCTTGGCAGTTTATTTCACTTCATTAACACGAAGCTCCACCTGAAGCATTCAGTTTGAAAAGAAAAACACATGGTTACCAGGTGGAGGAAAACAGGGTGGAAAATGTGTGCTGTGGTATTGTAGGACTAACCTGCAGGATCCTGAATTAACAGGATCCTGAATTAACAGGATCCTGAATTAACAGGATCCTGAATTAGCAGGATCCTGAATTAGCAGGATCCTGAATTAACAAATTCAGTAACTGAATTTGCAGTGGGAATGCAAACTGTGTGTACCAATATCTGTGCTCTTCTCTACCTGCTCCTTTGGGTTGGTTTTCCTTTTGCCATTACATTCAATGAATTTAATGCTTTAAGTAGTTTTTGGGCTCACAAACCAGCTGCACACCACTGCTGTTTATCCCAAATTCGAGCCCTGAATTGAAGCTGAAGGGAGTTCTCTGGCTAAAAACTTCATTGTGACATCACCTGCCCTGTTATTGCTTATTGCTGACGGTTTATTTTGTCCCAAGAAGGGTGGGTATCCAGGTTAATAAGTGTTAAACCCTGTGAATATTTTTTTTGAAGGTGTACACCCTGTCTGTGTCCGGGGACAGGCTGATCGTGGGGACGGCGGGTCGGAGGGTGCTGGTGTGGGATTTACGGAACATGGGATACGTTCAGCAGCGCAGGGAATCCAGCCTCAAATACCAGACCCGCTGCATCAGAGCATTTCCCAACAAACAGGTATGGCAGCCATGGCAGGAACTGTGTTTCTGCTGAGTGTTCTTTAGGTGGTTTATTTTTCAGGTTTTCTGCATCTTTCATTAAAAAAAAAAAAATGAAAATCCATGGATTTTGAAAGGTTTGTAATCGAACTGAGAGAGGGGAGGCTTCTTGTTGCAGGTTAATTCTTTGCCACTGACTTACCAGTTTTCTCTCCATTTTAAAAAGTATATTTAATGCATCACAATGCTGTCATGTAATTAAAAACCAACCCACACACACAGACACCCCCCTCCAAGTTGAAGAGAGAAAGCCCAAATTGGTGGTTCCTCAGCAGCCTTTTTGCTTTGTAGACCTGGTTCTTCAACAGGGGCAGGATTAAAACTACACGAATGTCGTTTATATCTTTTTCTTTCATTTTTATCTCTGAGGCTGTGGCATGTACTCAAGAACCCCTGCTCCATTATCCAGGGGAATTGTACAATTTAGATGATCATACAGCTGTTCTGTGGAACTTAACGTGGTGGTGTCTGTGGTATTTCTTTGTGAAGTAAAGCAAGAAGATTGGCTTTTTCTGCCAAACTAATTTGGAAGGGAATTTTCCCCGTGTACAAAGTGATAGTACAGGAATTGCAAGACCTAGTTGAACTGGCATGAATGCTTTGTCCATTTTCAGTTCTAGTTATAGTAAAACAAGCTGATCTTCCAGATTGTATTGTATTATGGATTTTAAAGAACCTTGCTATAGCTAGGTATCATTGCAGTCCTATTTGTGAAAAGATCTATTATGGACTTAACTCAGAAGTGATAATAAAAGCATCTCAGGTTGCTCCAAGTCAGGACTGTAATTAACTGGATAAGTGAACACAACTTGTAATCAAATTTCACTGAAAATGCTATTTCAGCTTGAGTGTCTAGTTGTTAGTCTAAAGCTCTGAACTAATATTAACATAATTCTGAAACTAAAAAGTCCTGTGAATATCTCTCATATTTCGGATATTTAGGCCCTGGGGGTAGGTCAGCAAATACAAGGGGTTCTTAACACTTTTTTTCCCCAAGCACAAGCTTGTGTTTGGACTTGCAGAGGTAATTACAAGTCTCACTGTCAGCTTAAAACTGTGTTGCTTTGAGAGTCTCTCTCTGGATGTTTTTTTCTGCCTTGCCACTTTCTTAGTATTTAGAAGGGTATGAGATACAATTGTATTTCAGTCTTTTCTCCAGCTGAAAACTTCTAAAAGTGTATCTCCTTTTCTTTTCTTTTCTTTTCTTTTTTTTTTTTTTTTGATAGGGTTATGTTTTAAGTTCTATCGAAGGTCGCGTTGCCGTGGAATATTTGGATCCAAGTCCAGAAATCCAGAAGAAGAAATATGCCTTCAAATGCCACCGTTTGAAGGAAAACAACATTGAGCAGATTTACCCAGTTAATGCCATTTCTTTCCATAATGTCCACAACACCTTTGCTACAGGTAGAGCAGATGCTCAATTTTCTGTAAAATCTCGCATCGATTCCTTTAGTTTTGATGTAAACAGGTCAGCCTTTGCTCCCTATGCCCTGAATTTTTCAGCATTTAAATTGTGTTTCTTGGTATCTTTTTAAGCATTTAAATTGTGTTTCTTGGTATCTTTTTAAGCATTTAAATTGTGTTTCTTAGTATCTTTTTGAGCCTTTAAATGATGTTTCTTGGCATGAGCAGGGTTTTAAAATTATTTGACGCGGTGAGATTTAACTGCTTTAACGGGGATTTTGGGATATGCTCATTGTGCTCTTTATTGAATGAATCAACCCTGTGTTTTCACTGACAAAGTAATTCTGAGTGGTTTTCCCTTTTCCTTCTTTTATTTTCTGTGCTGTACCGCTTCGGGGTTTTTTCCCCCTCCCAGTTGTAATTTATACGCGTTTTTTTTTAAACCCTGGTTTTCAGGAGGTTCCGATGGCTTCGTGAATATTTGGGATCCCTTCAATAAGAAGAGGCTGTGCCAGTTCCATCGGTATCCCACCAGCATTGCATCCCTGGCCTTCAGCAATGATGGAACTACCCTGGCAATAGCTTCTTCCTACATGTACGAGATGGATGACATCGAGCACCCCGAAGATGGGATCTATATTCGCCAAGTGACAGACGCAGAAACAAAACCCAAGTGAGTGTGCTCCGCCTGGACTCGAGGCTTTCTGAGCATTCAGCCCAAGATTTATTAATTTTCTTAAATTCATGAATAGCATTATTGATGGCAGCAGATAGTGCAGCTTGACAGTAGGGCTGGGTTTGATTTTTATCTCGCTCGCCCAAGCTTTCAATATCCGTAGGTTGATAGACGTCTGATGGATAAAATTGTGCCTGGTTGTTTAGTAGGAGAAGGATGTCAAACCCTTATCCTCCTTCAATAGGGGCTATTATATGAAGCTGTGGAGTTATTGCAAGCTCATTGCTTCAAGAATTAAGTGAAGAATTCAAGAATAATTTATTTGAGTAAACGTTGCTGTGTTTGGATGTTTAAAACTTGGGATTAATGAAATCTTTCACACTGAGCATGCACCCGGCTGTCACAGCGAGCAGGAAATTCAGACACTGCTCTAGGAAGGCTGTGTAAAATCAAGGGAAAGCTCTCTCAGTTCCTGTGTATTGGAGTTTGCTGCAGCCCTCTGATAACACACTTCTCTGTCATTGTTGCTGTCAAAACGGGGCAAACTGATTGATGGAGGTAAAGGATTCCTGTTAAACCTGCTTTGGCATGAATGTTACATAGAAAAATTGCCATCACAGGGCAGAATTGTGCTGCTCTTAATGATGCCAGCACAGGAGCAGTTGGCTTTATTTTCAAATTCCTGTGGTTTATCACTGCTAGTTTTTTTTTCTCTTGTGGTATTCAAACTGTCTTACACTTTATCAGGTTGTCTCCAGTATTTAAAGTAGCTGTGTAAATAGACACACATAAATTATCAAAGTTCTTGAGTTTAAAACCTCAAGACCTTTCCCCTCACTCCCTCAAGTGACTTGTCTGTTGCTTTGGAGCAGCCATTTTATACCTGTGGAGATGATGTATTTAATAATCTGTAACTTGCACATCTCTCACTTGGAGATATTTGTTTTAGAATAATTTGGATACTCGTGGAAAAATAAAGCCAGAACTATTTTGAAATTTATTTCTCCAAGTGAAAAAAAATCCAAATATGATAATTCAAATTTATTTTTAAAATCAGGTTGTACTTGTTACATACTTTTCTTTTACTACATTAAAAAAAAAAATACTTGCTGCTGCTGGTTTTGTAAGAGTAAGAGCTGCTTTCAGTTATTTTTGTACATTGCTAGTAGTGGTTGCTAATTCTGTAGATGCTTCATTCTGCCTTATGAGGAGGTTAATCTACAATTAAACAATATTTCCTCTTGGCCCTCCATTATTTTCTGAAACAGATGGTTCATCATTTCCTGGGCTGTTAAACACAGCAAGGTTAAGGTTAGACTCTTGGGAATCAGCTAGTTTTGAATCTTATTAGGCTGTAGAAGGAAAACTAATAAGAATACTCCTTAATATCATTTTGTGACTGTAAACAATTATTTATTAGCAAACAATTGATCCCAGAAGGGCAAATTGTTTGAGTCAGTAATGAGCTGAGAAAAGACAGAGCATATCTGTGTATTTGGAAAATAATTGTAACGTAATTGCAATGCATTTAGACAGGCATCTTTTTGGACCTGTTTCTATCTTTAAATGAATTTCTGAAAACATTAACGAGGTTTATATGCTTTTCTGACATTTACAAGTTGCTTGTGCCAACCTTAGGGCACTAAGAAGGATGGGTATAGTTTAGTGTTACAGTAGAGTGAGTCATCAGTGGTTTATTAAAAAAATGAGTTATTTAGGACAGAAGACTGATAGCTGTTTCATAGTGATCTTTTTGCATATTAATTTAAGTCACTTTGCATTTCTGCACAATGTATTCTTAAATGCATCAAAACGGTGCCCTATAACAGAAAGACTTGGCAAGAGCAGCTTTTGGATCATTAAATTATTATATATTTATCTGGATACAAGTGAAAGCTGTATTTCTGCAAGTTTCTGCTTTTAAAGGATGTTGAATGTTCTACCTGCTTATGATTTCTCTAAATATTGCTTCCTAAAATAGAGTTTATTTATTCCAGGTCTACTTAGACTCCTGGTGATACTTCTCCTCAGAGATGCCCACCTGCTCCTAACAAGGCTAAACTAAAACAGCAGAAGTGAGAAGAACAATCTTTGTACTCATGTTGTTTTCCAACTAAGAAATATTTGTTTGTTACTGTAGTTTGTTTTCATCTGTCATTACTTGCCTGCTTATAATGTTAGTGAAACTGTTTTCTTTGTCTGCTGTCTGGAGCTGAATTAGTTCAGTCCTGTAAGCAACCTTTGTAAAAACTTACAACTTTTTGTAGTATCTGATTATGAAAACTTTCACTGCTTTGATATTTGTTCAATAAATATCCATGGGTTTTGGAAAGCAAGTACTTTGTGTAACAGCCTTTACTGATTGTGAAACAAATATTGACACCAAAACCTTAAATTGCAGGAGTTCTTGATTGAAAATTTTCAGAAAATTTCTGAACCTTTTGTCTTTTCCAATGAGATGAACTGGGAATTTCTTCATTCTCTGGGGACCTAGGTAATATTTTCTAAGAACCTAAAACTGTATTAGGTGGGCTTGTTTATGTCAGCTGGATTTTTGATACTGGAAAATCCTTCACTGTTTCTGGTGGAAAGAATTTGAACACATGGTTCTCTGTTTGTTTTTTTTTTTTTTTTTTCCCCCACATCCTGCATAAAAGCCTAAAATTAATGCTATTTAGGAAGGACTGGGGATAGAAGGGAGCAAATGTAGTGTTTCTGAGTGGTCTGTTCCAAGTTTTTAGACTGACCTGGTAGCCTGAGGTTTATGGAGTAACATAAGGGGAAATGTCATTCTGGCTACACAATACCATGAAAATAAAAATATACTGTTTCTCTACATGTCTTGTTTGCATTATTGCTAAGAAGTCTAATCTGTAATTAAATTTTGTATCAGCCTCTTGAAGATGTTGGAGTAGGGGATGGGTGTGAGAAGGTGCTTGAACTTGGACAAAATAAAAATTTCTTAGGAAAGGAACATCAGGAAAACAACCCAGACACCGTGTGTTGTGTTTTTTCTGGACAGGAATGCAGATCTGATCAAGAGACTAAACCTGCAATTCTGATAAATATATTCAATGTTGTATTTCTTTCTGGAAATACATTCTGATTAGTATCACCATTTCTTCCCTTCTGTCAGTGCCTGTGTAGGCAGTGGGAGTAGTTTATTACCTCTAAGAAAACAAACTTGCTGACAACAGGAATAGTAACCAATCGTTCCAGAGGAGGTGGTGATGGAGGGGAAGCAGCTCTGTGTGTGCAGAAATCCAACAAACTTGAGCTGTTACCTGGCAGACCTGGTAAATGAGTTGTATACGGAATACTTTGTAGTTTGTCATGAGCTAGATGTGGTTTCTTTGATGATATAAACTGGTTTTGATAAGTTTGGAAAAAATAAAGACCTTCCTGAGTTAAATATGACTGATGCCCTCACCACAGTGCCATCCAGCCTCTGTTCTGGCAGTTTTGCACCATCCCTATTCCTTGCACATTTAATTGGTTTTTTTTGCATTGAAGGTACGTGGCTGATATTAGGCAGAGGTTGAATTTTAGGTCAGCTTAGGAAGTGATGACACTTTGATGTTTGGGTTTTTTATTATATTTTGAGGACTGCATTGATAAAGAGGATCTGGGGCCTAACCATGGGAGCTTAAAGGTTTCTGTGAGAGTGACTAGCAATGCAATAATAAGCTAAATCCCTGGTTTGGGGATAACTTTAGGCTGAAACAGCAGACTTTGTTTAAAAACACTGTCAGCTGTTCCAGGATCCCATAGCACAATGTGTGTGGGTGTGCAGGTGTAGATGCATTTATATCTTGTTTCTCCATCTCTGCTTAAAGTGTGTAATAAAAAAATATGGGATTGAGCCCATAAATAAATTGTTGTTACCTGAAAGCACAACATGATGTTGCTTGTGGAAAAAACAGACCTGAAGTGAGGATGTGTCCAAATAAAAAATGTGTGAAGTCAGAATTAGGCTGGGACTAATGAAAAGGTGGCTTAGTGATGATGGGGAGAAGGGAAATGTGAAATGGGGACAGGATAGAGTGGGGAGTTACAGGGGTAGACCCGTGGGGAACAAAGTGAAATAAGAACTAGAGAACATAGAGGGGAAACAAACAGAGAATTAGAGGAATTCCAAATTGTTTGGTTAACAAAGTAAACATAGAATATAACCTGGAAATGATGCCACCTGTGCAACACTGGTGAGTGTTGGGGGAAAAACCTGTTAATGCTTGATGTGCTGAGATCTGCATGTGTCAGTGGACAAAGGTAGCCCAGGATATGTGGAGGGAATGGATTGGATTAAATGGTTCTATTTTGACTCAAAAATTATAGGAAAATTCTTTGAGGTGTGTCGGTGTTTTATGTAAATGCCTGAAGCAACAAGATTCTGTTGAAAACAGTGAGACAACCAGACAGAGAAAATGAATGTTGGTCAGGGCTGTGTCCACGTGTTGGGCACGAATATCACAATGTGCACTTGAAATACAGATATTTCTTTTACAAGATTAGTCTTCCTTTTATTAGCACTCTTCTAGAAATGCAGGTCAAGGCAGAGGTTCATAAGCTGCAGAAATCATGAAACAAGCCTTTTCTGACCTGTATAACAAGCAGCTGAACAAAGGATGTACTGACTCTTGATAGAGGAATTGAGATCTAAAAAAGCTCCTTAAATCCCTGCTTTTTGGCTGGTGTTGAGGGCTGTGGAGAAAACATGGAGCCCCAGCCATCATTGTAATGGAGTCATCAATCACCACTGACTGCTTGCAGGGACGAATATCACGGGTTGTCTCTCACAAGGGCCTCATAACACTGTGGATTTGAAGCCAAGTGGCATCTGTGCCCTGAGTGTCACAAAAGCAGGCTGGTAAGTACTTCTTTCTGTTGGCCAGTACTTCAGGATAATCAATGTGTGGGTACTACATGCAGCTCTGGAGCTCTGCTGCATCTCAGGTGTGATGTTTTGTGCTGCTGCTGCTGCAGTTATAATGAATATATATATTAAAAAAAGGTGTTCTCTGGGTGGGTGTTTTCCCAAGCAAAACCAGACTCTGCTCTGAGCTCAAGGCTCTGAGCCCCCAACAAAGTGATGCTGTTGAGAGTGGCTTTACAAAGCTGTGTGGGGATTACCAGCTCCATCCTGCTTAACTGTCTCACACTTTTGTAACTGTCCAGTGGTTTTTCCTGCCTTGAAGGATTTTCTGTAGTTGGAGTCACACAGTCCCTAAGTTCAGCAGTAATTCCACTGGTGTGTGTTAAGATGGGTGCCCAAAAGCTGGGTGTCTCTGCTGTTGAATACTCTTGCAAATTTGGCCTAATTGGCACGTCCCCCATCAGGGAGTGGTGTCAGTGGTCTGGAGCAGAATCCATTTCTTTGGAATAGCAAACATCCATTCTGGCAGTTACACCATTAATACCATCATGACCACAACACCAGTCATTTTTTAGACAGTATTCAACCGATACAACTTCTGCTCCCCCAGCAATGTGACGTTTGCTCTGAAAAGGGTCCAGATTCTTTGCTTAAAATTAATTTAAACTTGTAGGATTTAGCAATGAAAAGTCAAACGTGGGACTTGCCCAGATATTCCTGTAACTGCTGTGCTAAAGGCACACTCCTGTGAAACATGTTTTTTCTCCTAAGGCTGTATGTGCAGGGGTTTTACACTGTATCCCATGGCGTGTACAGCCCATGTGAATGTGCTAACACATGAGAGCAACATGGGGGAGGTAATAGGTCTTCAGAGTCTCCTGTGATTACCTGCAAAGTGGAAGGGAATAAACTGTTCTCCATGTCCACTGGGACGAGGCATAATGAGCTGAAATTGCAGCAAGAGATTAGTGTAGACATTAGGAAAAACTTTCTAAGTGTAAGGATGTTAAGCCCAGGAATAAATGGCCTGAGGAAGCTGCAGCCTCTCCATCTGTGGAATTTCTCAAGCACAGGTTAGACCAGCGTTTGCCAGGAATGGTGGGGATTTAACTGGTTCCATCTTTGGGCAGGGAAGATTGTACTTGTGGTTGTTATGCTGCTAAGTTGGGCAGAACTGATTGTACTTGTGGCTGTTACGCTGCTAAATTGGACTCTGATCATTTGTTCACCTGGCATTAGTCCTGTTACAGCAAACTAGTAGTGGTAACCAAGGCAGGGATCCCTGTTTATTTAAAAAGTTAAATTCTTAGGCTTTTAATTTCCCCCATGTCCCACACCACCATTAACACAAACTTGTTTCAGCCCATGATTTCCAGCTTCCCATGTCAGTGTGACCTGGCCCAGCAGAGCTGGCAGCAGGGGAGCAGCACCTGAGAGAAAGCTCTGCAGATCTTATGGCACCTTCCAGTGGCTAAAAGGGGCTTGCAGGAAGGCTGGAGAGGGACTTTGGACAAGGGCATGGAGTGACAGGACAAGGGGGAATGGGTAGGGTTAGACAGGATATTGGGAAGGAATTTTTCCCAGAGAAGCTGTGGCTGCCCCATCCCTGGAAGTGCCCAAGGCCAGGTTGGACAGGGCTTGGAGCAACCTGGAATAGTGGGAGGTGTCCCTGCCCGTGGCAGGGGGTGGAACAAGAGGATCTTTAATGTCCCTTCCAACTCAAACCATTCTGTGATTCTGTGATCATACTTCTTACTGTATGTATTAATTTTGTAGGCACTTCTGAATTTAGGTTAATGCTGAATTAGGGTTAATTTCTGAATGAAGGTTAACCAGGAGTACCTGACTTTTATTTGCTATATAAATACTTCGTTTACATCAGTCTTACAATAACTGTAGTTTAAACTTGCATCCAGCTTCACCATCAGCAGCACTAAACAACTCATACCAGCATAGCAGGTAGTTTTATGTTTTAATCCATTCCCACTTGCAGAAACCCACTATATTCTCCTTTGGGAAAAACAGAGCAAGGTAGCACCAAGTAGAAACAAAGCAACGATATATTCACTTATGCCAAAGATTTCCTGATAATTAAACTGAGGAAGGGTTGCTTTTCCCTGCTTGTGTTTGCTGCAAACCACCACAGCTCTGCAGCCACAGAAATGCAACAGAGGCACCAATTGCCTCATTCCCAGCGCTGCACAGATGCATTGTCAGAAGTGATCCTGGCTGGAGAATTTGCTCCCTAAGTAGGCAAGACAGACAAAGGTTGAGAGAGAAGAAATATTCTCATTTCCACAGATGTCAACAAAGGCACAGAATGAGGAAGTGAATGTCCTTGTCACAGAGCAAAGGCAGGACTTGAACAGATGTCTTGATTCCTAGTGCACATAATTGCTTTAATTTTTTGCCTCTGCTGTGGACTTGCTGTGGGGAGTTATTTCAGTTAATCTTCTTGATTCCTGTGATGTAATTTTTTTGCCAATTGAACAGACTTCCCTGTAAAGGTAAGTGAGACCAAATAGGTAAAGAAGAGTTAAGTGTCTTCTTAAATGCAAATTTTTCTTATACAATGATGCAGTATATTGTGTTGATATTTAGTACTACTACCTGGCAAGAGAGATTCCCATAGAACACATTTATTTCCTGCTTTAGGGAGGGATGGAGGTGACAGGAAGAAAGCAGAAAGTACAAGCATTTTTAGAGGTTGTGCTTTTAAAAGTAATAATAAAATGTGCCCATTGTGTTTCCACATAGTGTTATCTAGGCAGAAAAAAAATTATACTTCGGGCCCTGCAAATCAAAGTCAATCAAGAAGAATTAAGTAGAGAATTTGTAATCTGAAGAAAGAATTGGCACAGCTGTAGCCTGTGCAGCAGACAAAAGAGTGGAGACATCAGGGGAAAAAAAATAAAAATATATCTGTTATTTCCCATGTTGCACACCCTCTGTTTCTGGTGTCTCCTGTTGCTGATTGAGTTTTCCTGTCCCACACAGGCATTCCATGTTCTGCTGGGCAGCCCATGGCTGCAGTTGCTGCAGTGCTGCCTGTGCAGATATGTGGGTTGTAGGATGCTCATCCCTTGCTGCAGAGCTGCGGGAATGTTTTCCCTGGAAGCAAACAGGGTATTTGTAAATGGAAAAGGCCTCCCTGTTCCCAGTCCCACTTTGCTTAAATACATAGAGTCACTCTTTTCAATGGTGATACTTCTCCACCATCCTCTACATCATTTAAAGACATCAACTGGTGATACAGACTGTGATAAAACAGTATAAATATCCCTTGGATTTGTAAATTCCATGTTTTGAGAACATGACTTTGGCCATTTCTCTTCCCCTATATTATTAATGTTGGGATTTTTTGATTCTCCACATGAAGGCTTTAGGTAGTGGCCTGCAAACACAGGGGCTCTGGAAGGTGATGCTGCCTGAGCAGTGAGATAAGTGCCCTGTTTCAATCAGAGAGCATTAATTTCTGCTAATCAGATTTTGGCAGGGAACATTTTTAAAAAAGTACTTGTAGATAAACTTTGCAGATAAAACATCTGGCCCGTTGTGCAAAACCCTCAGTCCTATACCATAAATTAAGTGTGGTGGGAATATATCTGGGGAAACATATCTCTCTGTTCCTCCTTAACATCTTTGGGTTTTAGATCACAGTGCTTGCTGTGAAAAATAAAAGCGCTTAAATCCTTGATTTTTTTTCCCCCCTTGGTTATAATGGAGTCACTGTTCTTTCCTTGTCATCTGCAATCCTCAGATGCTTTTAATCAAATCATCAGGATTTAAATTATTAACCGTCTTTTTGGGATTACATTTTTTATTCCTAATTACACGCAAAAGATATATATCATGAAATATGCAGCGAGTAATTGCGGTTAAAGCGTAGGAAAGATGGGCCCAACAGTTTTATACATCCCAAATTTAATTAGCCAGATAATGGGGTTAGAAGTGAGATTTGTAAGGATGGGGTGGAGACAGGAATATTTGGAATTATATATATATTTTTGATGGAGATGGAAATCAATACAAAGGCTGCAAATTCTAATAAAAGTTGTATTTCTCTCCTGATCTCCATGTGTGTTGTCCTTCTTCTTGTATTATTCTTGAGATTTGAATTTTGTATTATTCTTGAAAACTGAATTTATCTGCATAAGGAACAAGTAATTCAATGAGTTGCAGAATTTTCTACGTAGTTGGGTCTTTTGGCTGTTGTTTCTTGAGAAATCAAGTTTTGGCTTAAACTCTTCCACCATCAGGAGGAAATTTTCCCAGGTAGATTTCCTGGACGCGTTATTAAAGGCTGTCTCCTCTGCTTGGCTGCCTGCAGGAATTTGATAGCTTTGAGACCTCCTTCCCCTGTCAAACTCAGTTGTAATTGGTCTCTCAGTTCCCAAGTTATTAGTGGGATGAGAGGAGAAGGGGATGGGCAGACAGGCACAGACAATTTCAGTGCACGAGTCTCATTTCCGTAGGGAACTGGAATAAAAAAAATCAATTAAGGTGAAAGACCCTCCAGTACCCTTCTTCAATTACTCGGGAAGAACAATCCCCCTTTTGCTGATGAGTCCATGATATACAATATCCTGACCAGTCTGGTGTGGGATTAAACCTATTTGGGCATTTGTTTGTGGGTGTCCAAACACGGGGTAAACCCCTGGCTATCCCATCAACCAGGTGAGTTTGTGGAGCCTTTGGCACTGCCAGGATTCCCCTGCTGCAGGTTGCAGGGATGCTGGTTCACACATCTCATCGTGTTCCTCTTCCAGCATCTGGAGTTTCCTACAAGCTGCACTTCACATGTTCCCACTCCTGCTTTTGTTTTGGTGCAGAATGACTCCATGTGCTGCTTATGAACCAATTTCTACTCTCCTCTTGAGACGGGTTGTGTTTTTTTTTTAAATTCTGGAAAGTTCACAGTTTTCCAAGTAATTCTGTTTACCCACCCTCCCTGCCTAACCGGTGATTTTTTATTTGAATATTTACGATTTCACTACAATCAGAAATCATTCAAATATAACTCATAAGTGACAGATGTGTTGAGACATTGAATTAACCCATCACCTTTTTTTACAAGGAGTTTCCTGGGCTGTCTTCCAAATCACCATCAAAATCCCAAACTAAACCAAAAAATTCCTAGGCAAACAGGGTTTTTTTCCTCAGTTCTGATTGCAAACCAAGCCTGTGTGAGCAGCCTGAAATGTTTATGATCTCAAAAGCAGCAAAAATCATCAATTTTCTGCCATCCTGCTTTACCCAGCGGAGATGGCCAGATTCAGCACTTTGGGGCTAGAGTGCCCTTTTCTTCCTCTTATTTCAGTATTTGTTATACTAACAAATACTATAGCTTGCTCTTCTGTGGAACTGTTTATTGTAAAGTAAAAAACACCCCTTGTTTGCCCACAATCTCTATGGTGAGGGATTTTGTTCGTGCGGAGAGAAGGAAATGAAGGATGAAAATGTTAATGGGGGAAGTGCACGTGTTTCAGATGATGGATTTATGGATCCCCTTGTTCCTTGTTTTACTCCTCTGCATTTTTCATTTCTCCGAGGATGTTTTATTAAAAAAAAAAAAAATTAAGGTGGTGCTTCTCCCGTGCATCAACTTGAAGACATTTTGGTGGGACTTTGTTATAATGTCACTTCAGTTATTTAGTTCCTCGTGGAACCGGGATTCAAACCCTGACCAAAACCTTTTCAGCTCCAGGGAGTTGAATTTAATTTCAATTTAGTGCCTTGCTATAAGGCTGAGAGACAATTCCTCTGGCTGAAATCAGTGAGGAAAACCTTGTTTCTCTTGGCACAGGATCAACCTCTGCATCAAAATGGTGGTAAATAGGGCTTTCCAGAGTTTATTTGTTACTACAGCATCAGAATCACCTTTACAGACAGAGAAATATTTATTTTAAATTTTAAACGCCTTAAATAGAGGCCGTGGTTTTATGTTGTTTGCACGTGATGCATTATCATGGCCATTATTAATTCCCCCAGTAGCTCTTTGCCATTAGAAAAAAATTGCATTGCAGGACAGTAAGTATCTACCAGCAGGAACAGTTATTTTTTTCTTCCCAGCTTCTAACGCAGCAGCCTTTCATCCCTTTATGTGAGATTTACCTTTAACCCAGAATCTTTCACCCGTTATCTACAATGCATAATTATAAATACATTGTAGTCTTGAGTAAGTACAATTAAAAAGGGTAATTCGTTTCCCTACCTCTCTCCCATCCTCCCACCCAAGTCCTCAGGTTTAATTTTCATGATTATGTTAGATTATGAGTCATTTTAAATCATGGTATCCAGTAGAGACTACTCCTGCTCTGCAGCTCTTTTCAACAGTTGTTTATGGTAGTTTCAGCCTCTTTCTGCCTCTCTGAGGCTCTTTATTTTTAAAGCAAGGCAGACAAGGCCTAAAATTATTCCATTAAAGAGGTGCAATTTTTGTAATGGGACTTAGAGTGCTCTGCAGAAGTGCAGGCAAGTTTCTTCAATATCCTGAGCATTATTCGCTCATTTAGTTAAATGATGTTTCTAATTCCCTGGTAATTACATGTAATGAGGCACTCTTTCTCTTCTTGATGAGACTTTAGCTTAATATGAGATGTCGTATTTTTTCTTTCTTTTTTTTTCTTTTTTTTTTTTTTTTTAGGGATAATTACCCTTCCCAGGAAAAGCAGGGGGTTTGTTGTGCAGAATATATAGCAAATTATTTTATTTCCTGCCATCTTGACTGCCAGTAAATTATAAAATTAAGTTTCAGTGGAGCATTAGCACCATTTTGGAAAGGCTTGAGATTTTTTTTTCCTTATTCATGTATTGATGTCCTTTGGGACTGTTGAGCTATTATTCATAGAATAGATGTTTTTCTGCCAATTCCTAGTATTAGATGGTATTGAAGAAGCAACATAGGTTTAATTTTTTTTCCTGGATAATATCCAACACAGAATGGTCTTGTTAGTTGCTTTTCATATCAGATAATTATCTTTAAAGTTTTCGTAACACTTCTCCCCCTCTCTTGGTGACTAATTAAATTTAATTTTATGTATGTTGTAATATTAAATGCTGGGGGGGGCTTTTTGTTTTCAGCTCTGGATGGCTGCTCTTTCTTAAATTTCTTACATCTGAATAGCATTTAGAGCATTGGAATGAATGAAAAGATGTAGGATGCAGCATTTAACTTCAGTAAAAATGGAATCAACAGCAATTTGAATTACTCTTATTTCCTATATTTTGTCAGTGTCATTTTCTTCCTGTTATTCTAATGAGGTGCTTCTTGTCTGCTTTTTTTGTTTGTTTGTTTGTTTGCTTTTAAATTCAAAATACTGTAAAAATTATGAATGGAATACCACCTGAGAATCAAACTGTATAAGGGCAATCTCTGCATTAGGAGTTGAATTACCATTTTGAAAGCCATTTAGTTGTCTAATTCTTATAGAAAATCCAGGGATGGATTTACCTCACCTGCCTTTAGCTCTCTGAAAGCAAGGCTTTTTGTCTAAGTTAGGAATGCACAGGGCTCCCCTATTTCCAGTTCTTGGAGTATTGTTAAATAACACCCGTTTGTGCAAGACACATCTGCTCTGTGCCCTCACCTTACAGGAGGAAGTCAAATCAAATCAAAATCCAGTTGTATGGGGGAAAGCCTTATTGTCCAGCAGGGATGGCTGGAGAGGGAACAGGAGAAAAGAAGGTAAAGTTTATTATCAAGGTCTTGTGGGACTTCTCACTTTCTCTGTGGAAGAGACATTTTGGAATCAGTTGGGAAGACTTGCCCTGCTCATCCTGGCAATGGCATGAAGAGAAGGCCATGGAAGAGCCTTTATTGAGATGAAGGTATACATTTCAATATGTGAGTGTATGGCATTTATACCCTTTGAAGGCAACAAGACAGCCTACATGCTTTAAAAGACGTTTAAAATGTGTTACTTTAAGGGTTTTGTATCCATAGTGATCAAAGGATGAAGTCTTGAAACTGGTGGGCTCCTGTGGCAGCAGTGCACTTTTTCTGTCTAAGAAACCACGGTGCTGCAAAGTCCTAAGTATAGAGGCACATCTTCATGATAAAACCAAGATTTTGAGAGGCTAAAGTGCAATCAGCGGTAGAAAATAAATGTCATAAATAACTTTTTGATCCCAAATACTGTGACCCCAATTCTGTAGAAAGAGGCTGGAAAAATATGACTGCATCTCACTCTTTATTTCATCTTAAGCAATTTGACATCAATCAAATGACTATAGAGGCAAAGGCATGAACGTTTATTTCCCAGCCCACAGGATTGCTGTCAAATTGCAATTTTCAAAATTGAAAGAGTTGTTAAGCTAGATTTTCTCCATTTTCTTCCTAGTTCTACCCCTCAAACTTTCAGAAATATGCCTCTCAATTTTGCAGGGTACTATCCTCCAATGTGCAGGGAAATTAAAGGAGCTCCTGAAAAAAATTCTTTGCCACGCAGTGGTAAAAATCTCCTTTTCCTGTCTGCAAGTCAGTGTATGAACCTAGAGGAAGAGCACATCAAAGAACAGGGAATGGATGAAATTTGAGCATTGAGATCTTGCCCTGCTGAGGTTGACAGCTGGAAGGAACAAGCCTGCTACCTTCATGTCCTGTGATTTAAAGCTCTCTGGCTATGACTGGTTACCTCCAGTCTGCTCCAACACAAAGCAAACACCCAGACCTGTTAAGAAGGGGAACCTGCAGCCTCATGGGTGTCTACCTGGAGTAGTAAAATCTTCTCCTCAGTATTATAGGAAGTCGGGACGTGCATTCATTAAATGCTTTTGGGAATTTGGGAAGTCTCGGTGGAGATCTGTGCTCTGTTGTCAAGAAACCCACTGAGGCAGCACCCAGCCAGAAGAAGTCACACTCAAACCAGATGATGCTAGTGATGGGAATGGTTCTCATTTTTGCCAGCCAATCCCAAAGGAATGGGCTGAGAAAGTGCCTTCTCTTTTACTAATGCACTTGTGCTAAGTGGTATTTATGAGGAATGTAACCACCCCCTCAACTGCTGCAATAATTGGGGAGGTATCTAAATATGACCAGGGCTTTACTATATCCTAAAGTTTCCCTAAGTTTATAAAATCCAGAGCTCCTGGATAGCCCTGAGCAGGTCAACACATCCCTCATCTTTAAAACCAGCTATAATGTTCTGCTCATGTCTTCCAGGTCCACTCTTGTAGCAACTTCAAAGCCTGCCTAATATATGCAATTTTCTCTTAAAATAACAACAACAAAAAGCTTCTAGAGGAGAGAGTGCCTGTCTGGGCTGTGCTGACCCACGTTTAGCTGTGAACTCTGCCAAAGGAATTCCAGCTTCTTTCTAAGATGCTGCCCCAGCTGTTGGGGTGCAGAGCTGTCCTCAGACACCAGGTATGAAGCAGGAGATAACGACCAGCACCACGACTGGTTCACTTCCAGATTTAAATAAGTAAAAATTATAAAGCTTTTTTGCTACCATTTCACCCCCCCCCCCAAATCTGCCAGCACTGCCTGTGTTACTTGAAGTGCTTTGACCTGTTTGGTCCCAGAGCAGGAGTACCTGTCTGTCAGCTTTTCCCAGTCTCCACAAGATCTCCTGAGCATGTCACCAGGTCGTTCTTAGGTGGCCATAATCCACTTTGATGTTCTTGGACTGTCACTGACAAAGGACCCAAATAGAGCTAAGCCAGGCACGTCCCTGTGCCACAAGAGATGGTTCTGGAGTCCTGGGCATTTGGGATGCACCTGGGGAGCAGAAAAGGACTAAAGGTAAGTTAGACTGATACAGGAGACTGGGCTCGTCAGTACCTGATTTGCTATTTTTCAAATACTTTTTTTTTCCTGAGATACAATGTTTGGATTTTCCATTTTCATCTTCCATCTTATTCTTCCTTTTTATTTTGCTCTAGGAATTTTTGTATCTGTGAAAGAAAAATGTAAAAGAGGGTGGGAGAGGAGAATAGGAAACCCAGTCCTATTCCAGTTGCTCCAATTGTACATTTTACACCATAGTAAGAAAATACCATGTAGGGAGGCTTCAGTATGAAAACCCGAAAAATTATGATAGTTTGTGGTTTGTTCCAGGGCTTAAATGTTGGCAGATGTCACCAAATTAAACTTATGTCCCTTGCTATAGGCATTCAGATATGTAGGTCAGGCAGTTTTGGACAGCACAGTGCTGGAGAATTATTCACTGCTCTGGAGTGTTCTCTTTGTGCTGCCAGATGTGAGCAGCTGTTTGAGAAGGGTCCACCCTGCAGGGCAGCAGAAGGAAGCAGCAGCACTGCTCCAGGGTGAGCCTGGGCTTGGTAAAAGCCTGCTGGTTGTCTGTGAGGCAGCAGAAAGGTGGACTTGGCCGGTTTTTGCTCTTCTGTAGTACATGGTCCAACAGCCTGAGATGCTGCCGGTCGTGGGAGCGTCATGGAAACCTGTCCATCAGAACTGGACTAACTCCAACACTCCTTTCACGAGGGCTAATTAGGAGCCATCAGATTAAATTCCCTGTGACTTTATTAGAGTATCTCTGAGCCAATGGCCTGTAGGCAAAAGCCCTGTTAGTGAACCAAGAAGTAGCCATTTGTTGACGTCTCTGTCTCTTAGCCCCAGACATTGTCCGTGTCCGGATGGTGATGTGGCTCTGTCACATGCACTTACACCACTGCAGATTAGGATACTCAGTTCAGATTGTTACAAATGCCTTTATCCATTCCCATTGACATTTTAAACAAACGGTGATATATTTAGTACAATAATTACAGTTATTTGATTACCTTTCTTTTAGCCTGAAGTAGAAGGCAACTGACAGATGTGAATACCTCCGAGACCAATACTCTGTAATAAACTAACATTATTTATTACAGGATGAATTTTATTAATAGGAATTGGCAGTAATTAATTCACTAAAGTTGATGTTACTAATAATTACATGTAATTCATGAAATATTTATGAAAGAAAACTGTGTATAAAAATGATGCAAAGGTCATTTAGCTAATTAGTTAATAAATGCCACCAACATTTCGAGAGAGTCTCTCTAATTCTGAACAGTTTCAGCTTTTTCTTAGTGGAGTAATTTTTGAAACATTTTTGTCTTCATGAGTGACATCCTGACGTGGAAGCCAACATTTCTGGTTATTGTTTTGAGCCAATGTATGTACTGTTTCCTTTGCTAATCCATTTTGTCCTCTTTCCTTGTTCATAGTGAAAGATCCTCATTAGAGATAGCACTAGCTCAATCTAATTTGGGTTATCAGTGAGTTGTGGTGTCTCCCAGATTAAGGATATATGAATATATCTCTGTCTTTTTAACTTGATTCCACTGACTTTCCATGGAATCAAATAACCATCATCCAAATTAATAGCTGACATCTGAACTGGAAAAATCTTAATGTCATTCCTGCTTGGATTGAATTCGATGGCAAAAGAGCCCATTGACCTGGTGAGCTGCAGGATCAGACCCTGGGCCACTCCACGGCCATACCTGGGACAGGGATATTGCACTGGTTTGTGCCATGGGAAATGCTGGTGATATTTGTAGAGGAAGATGCAGAATGAGGTTCTTTGGTCAATTAGGGCACCCTGTGTGTAACACAGGCCGTGAAGAGCTTCACCCTCCTTTGAATTAAATGACTTGTGTTTGGTTGGTGCCAGTTTTTCAGACACACTTGGACATAGTTTGAAACACTGAGAGCCAGAGAATCCACCACATCTTCTTGTCACATGCTCCAGCAACCAGGCAGGCTCACCCTTCAAACCTGGATGGATCTGGCTTCAGTTTCTGGCTGCAAGTCTTTGTCAAACACAAATTATTAGGCTCAGTGAAGAGTTTGCCGTATAAAATTCCACGTTGCCTTCTGAAGAAAGGCAGACTTGGTGACCTAATAATGTTCTTGTCCACGAGCCTGTGAGAGCCACCTTTGCACTTCCCTCATTCTGGCATTGCTCTCTGCTCAGTCATAAAACAACCTTCAGCACTCTGCCTTTTGGCAGAGAAGGGAATTGCTTAAGGACTTCAGGGATGAGGAGGTGGAGCGAGTGCCGTGCTCACTGCCTTAAATCCAGGAGTGAGGAGTGGTGACAAAGGGCTGATGTCACTTCAACACTCTGGGTGGGTTAAATGGCTCTGGAGCAGCTCTGGGCAGGGAGATGGATGCAGGGCTGCCCTAAATCAGGGAGGGGCTGGTGCATAGTCATACTCTTTCTTGAATAGCTGTTCCCTGCCTCTGTGTTGCTGCACTGACCAGAAACTCAGACAACTCTTGCTATGGGGTCCTTAAAAGCAAACCTGGGTGTGGAACTGCAGTTCCTCTTGTTTTGTGACCAGGAGACTGCTGACCAGTGAGAAAACTCTGGTCCTGAGAGCTTGTTTCTCAAGTTTGCCATTCACAGCAACAAAATATGCCTTGGATCACCCCTTATTAAGAAGCTGTCCATGTGGGATAGTGTGTATGATAATGTCTTTCATGGCTGTCTATCCACTGGTATTCCAAATATACGTAGATCAAACTCATAACTGATGCCTGTGTTCTACACACAGAGTTATAGGTCTGTAACTGGTCTGAATCTGTCTCATGCCTTGTTCGGTTTTTGGTGAGCTAACTTTAAAAAGTAAATCTTTAAAAAACAATTCTACTGTATGGTAAGATCTTATACAGAAATTTTTATTGCATTAGACAATAAAATGTATCTGGGTAGGCTGTGTGGTCTTGAATGGTGAATGAACATCAGTAGAAATTACTCTGGGTGATAAACATTTTTCTTTTACTTAGTAGCTGTTATCCTTCTTAAGCACAAACTGTGCCCCATTAAATTTGAAGATGTTCAGCCTCAGCTGAGCAGGCCAGCACAGATCTTTGCATTGTCTGCCAGTGGAGTTGTCTAGTGTTTAACAGGATGTGTTCTGTGCAAGTCATTCGTTTCTCTGCAAGCACATTTCTGTTTTTCATGAGGCAGCAGAGATGGGATCATACCTGGTTGTCTACATTTATGTGGATCAAACTGGCCTGCAAGGGTTTTCCTTGAACTGGTTAACTTTGAGGAAGTTTTAAGAGCTGGTGCACGAGAGAATTTTTTGTACCTTTCTGTGGGTCTGTGTGGGAACACACCTGATGGCAGCAGGGAAAGGATCTGTTGGCAGGATCCAGCCTCTCTGGGTGCCCTGACAGGGACATGGGTGAGGAAACCACAGTGGTGCTCACAGAGGGTCCTGTAGTGCAGCCCTGTTTGATTCTTCACTGTTCAGCCACGAGCAAAGGGACCCAGGTCAAACACCTGCTGCCTGTGTTACCTGGTACCTTGTCAGCTCGTGTTCCCTTTAAGGCACAGGTACAAAACGGGTCTTGAGAGAAATGAATCTCTATCCAGTCCCTGCTGAGCAGAGATGTGTTTCTTCAGATGGCAAAGATGGAGCAAAATGGTGCTGGTGATTTTGAGGTCTGGATGCTGCTGTCTGCTTAGGACTTGGTGGAGGAACTCAGATGAAAGACCTGCAAATGACATCTGCAAGTATCAGAAATTAATTACTTTGGATCTGCTCTTCTCAACTCTACTTTGGAGAACATACTGAATTCAATTTTTTTTTTTTTTTTTTGAGCCCCCAAAATCTTCGAGGTGATGTCCCTCTGAAAAGATAATGGAGAGAGAAAACAGTAACAGAAAACAAACAGGCAAGAAAAGATGAAGAGTGCAAAGCCATTTTCAACTTTTGGCTTCACCACTTCATCTTGGCCAATTCCTGGTGAGGAACAGAGCCCCTCAAGCTCTGCTGGCTGGGGTTATTGGCAGCTCTCCTTCAACTGTTGAGATGAACCCCAGAGAATTATAAACCTGGACTGGCCAGGCTCAGGCACTTCCAAATGCCATAACTTTGCATGCTAATATACCAGTATATACAGAATTACACACTGATTACCTTGGGTCTACTTTCTCTAACATGAACGAGCATGAAAGGGTAAATAATATATAAAAAAAATTGTATATATAACATCAAAACAATAAAATGACCACCATAATTTAGGCATTAGAAAAGAATGATTGTATTTGACAACGAGAGAGGTGTTCTTATCCCTGTGGTCCCTCCTGAGGTTCCCTTGCCCTTGGCTGGTGTCAGTTCCTCTGGAAAATACATGCCTGTGTGATGTTGAAGAGGATGAGCTAGAGCCATATCAATCTCTTGGTCTTCCCCTAGTAAATCCATCTCAGCTCATTAGTTAATGACAAGATTTGGTCCTGCGTTATTATATAGCCTAACTGAATAGGGAAACAATTTTCTGAGATTATTTGAATTGCCTGCCTTGGGAAAATAAAAATGGAAAAGCTCCTGTTATTTTCAACTAATAAACAGACTCTCAGGAAGAAAAAGCTTCAGCAGCAAGCAGACGGAAGAGCAAAACAAGGTAAGGGTAATATGCACAGGAGGGTCTGTTGTACAGAATATGTACAAACCCACAGCACCTCTTCCTGCTCTGTAAATATTTTAGCCTTTCCTTCAGCTCCAAACAGTCCTGCTGGGAATTGCCTTGGGAAGAGACGGAACAATTCTGAATTGCCTCGAATAAGCCTCCTAACAGGCAACTGGTCCTGATAGAACAATTTGAAACTCTCTGTCTCCTTATCTTCTGTCGACATCATTTTTCAGAAGGGGCAACAGGACCAAATTAAATCGTTGTGCTGCAGACAGTCTGTCTGATTGCCTCGAGACTGTTGCCCATTTTGAAGATTTTCTCCAGCAGTTCAAAGCTAAGACAAGAGGGAAGTTCATGTGTGCCCATGCACACAGATGTGCACAACCTGTGCCTTCCTTCACTTACTCAATTCTGAGATATATTTGCAGCATAAGAAAGAAATTCAAAGTCCAGTTCTTCTATCCCTTGGTCAGCTCCGGATGATTGAAAATATCAGAAGTTCCCCCTTCCTCACTTTTTTTTTTTTCCAAATCCCACCCCCCCTTTTGTTTTTTTTCCAAATCATGAGGAAGAACTTAAAGAAAGAAAATAATGAGAAGATGTATATGTCAGTTTAATCCAAATATTACTCGTGGACAGCAGCATAGGGAAGTGTGACAGGCTGCACTTGGATATGATTTGTTGTGTTCACTTAAGGCAGGAGCAAAAGCCTTGGTTGTATTTTGTCTTTGGTATTTTTTATGTCTTCTTCTCATCTCTGAAGCCTCAATTGTCTGCAAAAGGTTTGATTTTGACTGAGATGCAGCTGTCAGGGTTGAACAGGCACAGTGAGCAGGGTGGAAGGGGAAGAAGCTGGGAAATGAGATGCACTGCAGCCAGCAAATGGATTTGCAGAACCTGATTGCTGTACAGCAAAAGAAGCCTCTGGGATGTATTTTACTTACTGATGGGCAGGAGAGAGCTGTGTTCTTGGGACGTGTTTCTAAGGTCTGCAATGCACAATCATGGCCTTTGGATTGTGTCCAAGTGCTGCTTGCTCAGAATGCCGGTGGCTCTCGGGCCGCATTAAATCAGGACGGATGTCACTGCACATCTCATTGCCAATGCACTACCTGGAGCAGGGGTTGCATGGAGCATTCCTCTTCCAGCAGAGATTCCTGCCTCGGGGGAGGTTTGATCTAGTCAAGAAGAAAGGAGGAAAACCTTTTCTCGTGCCGCAGTCTGCTGGTCACTGGGTGTATCACCAGCTGTGATTCACCAAACCCTGTTCCCCGAGAGCTTCGTGTTACACTCGGGGGATCTGAGTCAACTCCCTCTCTGCTGAGGGCATGGGCATGAAAAGGGATGAGCTGTGTCTTCAGGCTGGAGTTATTCCCTGTGCTAGGACAGTTTCAGGAAGATATTTGTGTGTTGACTCCTACTCCAGACCCTCAACCTCTGTATTTGCTCCTCCACTGACTACAGGGAGATGCTCTCTCTGTTTTGCTGCTCAAGACTTGCTTCTTAATGTCTTATAAAGTCATAAACCACCAGGTTAAATCCTTCCAATTCACTCTACAGGGACAACATAAATACCTGGGGAGGGATTATTACATAATTTCTGTGTTGGGAGCTAACTTCTTAGTTGACCTAGTATTTATTCTTGTATTTGTAAAAACCTCAGGTGTTCTCAGTAAAGAAGCAAACATGAAAGACTAGCAACTGTGTCTTCAGCAGCAAATTAATATATACAGAATGCAATATTTGCATTTTATTAGATACGCAGATAAGCAAGATATTTATATATTTTTGCAAACATAATACATAAATATATGTAAATATAAATACATTTTATAAATATATTTTAAAAAATAATTAATGGTTTGTGAAAGGAAAGACAACACATTGTTAAGCGAGGGTCTTCACCATCTACTCCCCCGTGCAGAAAGATATCTTAACCTTAACCAAGACAGCTTTAAACGGAAGTGGGAACCTTATCAAGTCTACTCTGGAAGTAAACACGGGGCAAAAGACAGGTGGAGGTGTATAACAGCAGGAGTTTCAGTTGTCAGGTGCCCACACAGATGATATTTTCCAGGAAGATGTTACGTGTCAATGATCTTTGCACTGAGTAAGCAAAACATAACGGTTGGCACCCATTTCTAGTTTTGGGTTTGTATCAGATCATGCAATGATTTAGTTTAAAAGAGGCATCAAGAGACCATGTGGTCCAGACCTTGCTGAAAGCAGAGAGACATCCTCAGGTGGGCTGTGCTCTCACTGAAATGCTCTGTGCTCTACTGGGTCAGCACGAAGCCACTTTTACAGAGCCAGGCACTTAGTCTGAGAAAATACTGGGACATTTTCCCATTTGGAAAATGAAAATGATGTTATTACAGATAGGAATTTAAGGGAAACTATGGTAATGCACACGTTTTTGGGTCTGAATTCTGGCTAAGTTTACTTTTGTCACCAAGTAAAAGAAGTGTGCTCTGACACCACAGCCTGTCTCTGTGCCCACGTTTGTGGCATGTGAAAGCAGTGTCTTGAATTAGGTGGCTTTTCAATAGGATGAAAGCCTTTTGGTGTTGAATTAGTGGATGTTGATCATCAAAACGTGGATTTAAGGAGAACAGCTGCAGTCCCAGCACAGGCACGGTCTGGTGGAAGGTGTCCCTGCACGTGGCAGAGGGTTGGAATGAGATGGTGTTTAAGGTCCCTTCCAACCCAAACCATTCTGTGATAGACACACTCAATGTGTTGTAAGCTGCTTTTCCTTGGCCAGGGCTCTGGGCCATCCCAGACACAATTTTGCTCTCCATGAGGATCCAGCCCCTGTTTCTGTGGATGTGTATTGTTATATCCTGTCTGCCCAGCCATGCTCCCAACACTGAGTATTCACAGACAAAGAAGACACCATGAAATTAAAAAAAAAGGCTGAAGGAAATAGACAGTCAGGAAAACAAACCCATGCTTTTCTCTGGGAGCACTTGGTGGAAACCCTAGAAGGTGTTAAATTGATTTAATCCTTGCCTTGTTTTATTTGGCCGCTGCTTGGAAAATGCTGCTGTTGGTTTTGGCATAAGGAATGAGTTCTGTAATTTTAGCCAGTGATTCTAAACATAGTCTCAAACAGGGACGGTTTTAGAGTTGATTTTAAAAAAGCTGCTTTAAAAAGGCAAAAGCTCTCCTGTACAGTAGAATAGAGGTTTTTCTAAAGCCCTTTCCCCCACTCTTTCTTCTGGAAAACACATTTGTAACTATTAGTCGGGTGTCATGTTTCATGATGGAGGGATTTTCTTCCTTTGCATCCCCTTGTAGAGGACTGAGGGCTGAGGGAGGAAGGCTCCTGCCTCTCCAGCCCTGCTGATCATGAATCATGACAGTCCAAAGGGGAACCCAAGGGCTCCAGGCTTTGCAACTCCCTTTCTGCTGCAAATTTTTTTGGGAGGGGTTTTCAGTCTAACGAGGCATCTTTTCATTAATAGCACCATTGAATTAGAAACTAATTAAAAGTGCTTAAAACTAGAGATCCTCTGTTGTGTTTTACTCAAAAAGCAATTTATCTTGTCCCTGTTCAAACGCCATAATATAATGAGGAATAGCCCAAAACTTGTTGAAAAAGCAGAAGTTCAAACAATCCAAGCTGCTGTAGCAGAGTAGATATTTTCTGTTAATATATTCTGCCAATACAGGTTCAATAAAAGTTATGGAACTGGAAACTTTATTAATTCCCTTCTAAATTGGTAAATTCTTTGTATACTAAGCTTATTATTTAAGGATGCTTAATGAAAACTGATTAAAATTTGAAGTAAACAAAAATATTTTTCCCAGAGAACAATTACCTGTTGGAGTCACTAACTTTGATAGTGAAGCACTCAATCTCATAGAACCCTATAAATAAAAACTGGAAAACATTTAGGAAGATATTAGAAGAAACCACAAGATCAGACAGGCAACAAGTTGTGGGTATTGTCTTTTCTGTCATAGCAGTCTGATAGTTCGTGGAGATTTTCCTTTTTAAATTCCCATTTCCTTTCTGTGAGCCTGATTCTGGACAGAGCTGTGTGCTTGTGTGTGCCCAAAGTGGTGCCATGTGTGCTAAAGCTATTTAAGAATAGATGTTTAAGAATAAGACCAGATGACAGTGATACCTGCATTTCTATCTGACCATTCTTTGCTGCCATTTCGCTTCCAGAATGTTAGAGTAAAAATAAGATTTCCTATGAAAATATGGCATACCACATGTTATTTGGTCTGTTTTCAGAGCACTCAGTTCCTCCCTGTTTCTAGCCAGTAAGGTAAATACTTATATTTTCCTTACTGCTTGTTTAAATATTTAATCACCATTATTATGTAGCCTAACTGAATAGGAAAACACTTTTCTGAGATTATTTGAATTGACTGCCCTTGGCATCTCCACGTTAAAAAAAAATAAAAAAATGCTAAACACAAGTTTGGCTTAACCAAAGCTTGTAGTTCTTAAAGATTTTGTTGCTAAGTTATTTGGTGATAGTTTTTCTTGGGGAAAGTCATCCTTCATTTTGATCAGTCAGGATGGGAATTCATTGTGTTATATCTGTACTTCCCCAAATGTACCTGCACTGCTGTTTATTGTGGATTGAAATTTTTTTAAGCAGGCAATTCAGTATAAGGTGTGTGTTTGCAGACAATTCTGTGTGTGAAATCTAATGGCTCTTCCCATGCCTTGCATTTGTCAATATTGGCTGTCACTGCTGTTGTGTGGTCAATTTATCTACTCACTGGGTTTCTCTGAGATTTCTCTGAACTTAATCAGTGCAAATTACTTTCTAATCCACGGTAGTAATTTGCTTCTCATCTCTCACTGTCTTTTATAACAACCTCTTAGAGGTTTTGAGAAAAGTTTGTCAGAAGTCATAAGCTGGGCTTCTGTCTTGCTTCCTTCAAAGGTCTTAATATGAAATAGAAATAGCAACAATGAGCAGCTTCCCTAAAGGAACATTTTGTCCAGTGTTCTGTGATAGTTTTTAATTCCTTTTTGGTGTGAGAAGATTTTACACTGATAGTTCATCAGTACTGGGCAGCAGTACAGTGCATGTTTGGGTTTTCACAGAATCATAGAAGAGGTTGGAAGGACCTTTAAGATCATCAAGTCCAACCATTCCCCCAGCACTGTCAAGTCCAGCACTAACTCATGTCCCCAAGTGCCACATCCACATGTTTTTTGAACACTTCCAAGGATGGTGACTCCACCACTGCCCTTGGCAGCCTGTTCCAGTGCTCGACAACCCTCTCTGTGAAGAAATTTCCCCTAATCTCCAAACTAAACCTCCCCTGGCACAGTTTGAGGCTGTCTCCTCTCCTCCTGTCCCTCATTCCCCGGGAGCAGAGCCCGATCCCTCCGGCTCCTCCTGCCTGTCAGGGACTCGTAGAGAGTAATAAGGTCCCCCCTGAGCCTCCTTTTCTCCAGGCTGAACCCCAGCAGCTCCCTCAGCAGCTCCTCATCTGGCTTGTGCTCCAGACCCTTCCCCAGCTCTGTTGCCCTGTCTTTTTTATCCTGTGTGTGTGTGTGTCCCAAAAAAGAAGCATCTTACCTGTTTGGATGAAATCAAATTACACTTGGGTGGGTAGAAACTGGGGAGAACAGGGTATTTTAACTTGTTCTCTGACTAGTCCTACAAACCACCATTCTGAGTCAGAATGGCACACATCTCTCAAAGACATTTTGGGTAGTGCAGTAGGGCTGCACCATGTCTGTGTGTGTTACCAAATGAAGGCAACTTCCTTTCAGATGCAAATCTTCTTGCTCGTGTAAAACTGCGAGGATTTGCGAAGTTACACTTCTAAAGCAAAGGAAATTTCAACAGACTCCTAAATGAAAAAAGTTTCTCTTTATCCAGATTAATCTGTATTAATTATTAAGATGAGGAAAGACACAGTAGGGTGGCTTGTAATGAAACCAGACTTCAGAATTCCTCATGGCACCCCCATGCTAGAGATTTTTTAGGGAAATTGCTGTGGCTTTTTGTACAGTATATGATTTCCATACTGTTTGACATGTTTTCACTTGACACCAGATTAGCCGACAGGTTAAATATTGTGATTTCAAAGTGCTAATTTAGCACGTTTGCAGATTAGAATTTTAACATATTTGGAATTTTGATGAGACTAAAAGGCAGATTGTAATGGTTGAAGCAGCTGATTTTAGGTGCAGTTCAGCAATTAAGTTAATTTCTAGCTTTCTGATGCTGAGAAGGCCACTCAGTGCCAATAATAGCTTATTTTCTCCGGCACAGATTGAGGAGCTGACTACAAACTTTCAAACCAGCACGTGTGCTTGATTTGTCTATTTGTATTCAAGTTTACCTTTTCTGGTTGTCTGTAACACTACCCCACCTGCCCTATACAGCTTGTAGTGCTCAAACCTATTTGGAAAATCATGTGAATAGGGATTTGCATCATTACAATTTCCTTTCCATTTAGGAAGCATCTGCTATATCTTTAAAAGTAACAGGTTTGAAGAGGCCACAGGCTGTGAAACAGACTCAACCATTATTAAAATGAAACAAAAACTTTAAAAAAAAAAAAAAGCAAGCTAGCTGGACCTAATTCAACAGCAGTTTCAGCACTTTTTTTTTTTTTACTCTTTTTACCTTGAAAAGGTTAAAAGCATTTGGGTCCTTGTGGGAAATGTAATTGCATTTCAGCCTTGTTTATGTGTGAACCTAAAGAATACTGATAATCTGCCACGTGAAAAAGTTCTGTTCTTCTGCTAACAGGCAATCCTTCTCGTTTCTAACAGGTCTTTCTATTAAGTAAACAGTTAAGGCCTAATTGGAGCTTTTATCTGTACCATGTCACACTAACTGATCAACCATTGCTGGCAGTCATATAAATGTTATTTTAAGTACCTCAATTGTGCAGATCCAAGTACTACAAGGAACAAGGAAAAACCTCAGCTGCAATTTTTCTTCATAACAAATAAAAAGCAAAGTTCTCTGAAGATGTGTTTGAGCAGGTTAAGTTGACGACATTATCCCTCTAACCTTCGTGCATATCATTTCCACGGGCAGCTGGGGGTTTTGTCAGGGGAATCAACTTATCCCAGGATGTTTCTTTCCCTAATTAGGTTTTCCCTTCTTTTGAAGGTGGGCAGTGCCATCATGATGTTTCTTCTTTGCTGTTTATCTCAGGGGAAAGCTCTAACACAAGATACTTCTGCCAGACTTGGTCTGTTAATCTACCTGCACAATCACCAAGAGCCCTACATCTGACTTCCATGATTTTCCTGGAGTGGGATACTCACTCCCCTCTCCAACTTCTCCCATCCTCTCTGTCTCTCTGCCCAAATACCAGCTTTGCAGGAAAAGAAAGTAACCTCCCTTTTAGAATTGCTTTAGACAAGCAGGATATTTTGGTTGGTTATGTGTTTGTTTGCTTCACTTCCCAATCATTGCCTGGAATTCTGACTTTGTCTTCTCCGGAATCCCATTGCACACATCCCAAAAGGAAAGAAAAAAATATAATGGCTTTCCAAAAGCACTCAGCACTGGGTTGTTCTTGCTTTCAGTGGGAGCAGAGTTTAGCTGGGGCACAGGGAATCCCATCCCAATGTATGTCACAAAACAAGGTCCAGAGAAAACTTGTGTTGTTTTTTGAACAATTAATTACAGACTGGATTTCCAGGCAAAGGTCCTTTGATTATTTTTACTTCTCTCTACACATCCCCTGATCCAGAAACAGGAGCTTCCTTTATCCATGATGGTATTGCTGTTCTGTATTGGTTGGCAGGCACCACAGAGTTGTTATGTTATAACCTCCCACAGTGGGGTTATTATTAAACTCGTTAGAAAACTCTGTTCCAGGTGTTTCAAATGTGATTTTGAGTCCTGCAGTTTGGAACACTGAACTTGGGAGAAGAACCTGACTTTGAAACAGTGATTGCAACTCTCTCTTTGATACCTCAGGCCTTTTAAAATCCTCTCCCACCTGGCACTTTCAAACTAATGGAGCTCTAGAAAACAGGGCATTGAACTCATTCCTTGGCTCAAGGCAGAACTAAGTGTATTCCAGTCTTTTGGAAGAAGGGAAGATGAATGCTGTCTTCCTGGTGTCCACCTCCCTAGCTCACTATCCCCATGGTCAGCAGCAGCTTGTAGTGTGCAGGGTACACAAAGTGCAAGGACACAGCCATCCCCCTGCCATGGATACTCTTCCACTCCCTCACAGCTCAGAGGCTTTGTGATCCAGAGGTGTTTTCCTGAAGTTTGAAAGCTGGCTCCTCTTCCTCCCCTCACCCCAAGCTCAGAACCTGGACTACTTGCGTTACCTCAGAGTCTGGATTTTCCGTCTGTCCTGCCCTGCCTGCACCAAGTGTGCAGAGCAGGCAGGATTCCATGGGGTAACTTCTATTGACTTCAAGGAGTTTAATGCAGCTGCCAACCAGGATCATCTTGCAAGTTGAAAGGGAGAGTGTTTTCAGGTGAAAACTCCAAGCAAAAGACACCCACCCCTGCCTTGGATGAAGAAAGCCTCTTGAAAAGGCACTTGGAGGTCAGGCACTAAACACAGGTGTTCCACCTGATGTTGTGGGGAGGGCATAAACCAGAACAGCTTTGCCTTGTGTTGGTCTTTAAGGCAAACCTTAAAAACAAACCTTGGTGAACCAAGCAAACAGGAGCTGGTGGTCACCCCTGTAGTTCACTGCATCACTTGTCCTGTTTGCTGTGCTGCAAGCTGAGAGAACAGTTTTAGCTCTCTGACTTCCCGTTTTTCTAGGTTTGCTCCACCTCTGGCTCACTTTTGTTGTAGATCTTCATCTTCTGGAGAATTTTATATTGACCTCCTCTCTGTTGGGCTGTCACACCATCTCCCACAGCTGGGTCTCAGGTAAAATGTTTCAGTTCAGATCTTGCTTACAGGTGACCATTCCCAGAAGGGCTCCTAGGATTTACCCTGGAGAAGGGATCTCTAGAGGTTCCAAAGAGGTGCACCTCTTTCCTTTTGACCAAGATGAGAACAAGCTGTCTGGAAAAAGGCTGACCTTAGGCTAGGTGAAGTTAACAGATCAGCTGGTATTCCAGGTGTGGACATCTCTGGGCCAGAGGAGCAGGCAGGACCATGGGAGCGTTCAGTGTGGATCTTGCACCCACAGATCTGGTCCTATTTACGAAATATTGGGCTGATGGAACGTTGGGTGACAGGGTTGTAGCTTTGGTGCTTTTTCAGCCTGGGGATGGTACTTCAGTCATGTTTTGTTGGCAGTAATGGTGACCTCTGACTCAGGTTCCTTCAGGCACACTGAGATTTGGACTCTGCTGCTGTGGCCAAAGCTCTGTTTCAGTGCCAGCATTGCTCCGTGGTGGGGAAACACCCACATACAACCTTCCCAACAAAGAAGAAATCAGGGAGACATGGTAAAGGGACTGCTGAGCTCTTGATGAACCAGGAGGAGTAGCTGGAGTGGTTCATCCCTCACATCAGCAAGGAACCTGGATGCTTGGCTAGAAAGGGGCTGACTGTGTTTGTGCAGTCAAACTGACTAATAGAAGTGTTGTCTGCGATGTGGGAATACAGAGATGCATGGAAAAGTACATATGCACACGTGAAAATCCTCATTACTCATCCTTCTTTTCCAAGGCTACTTTGAAAAGGGGATTTCTTTTTCTTCTCCAGATTATTTCGAGGTCTGGGAGGTGTCCCCTTTCAGGGAGGCTGTCTGACACTCAGACCATCACCCTGCTCCATTGTTTGCAGCAGCACGATGAAACTTTTGTGCCCTTGGTTGAGCTCATGCCCTCGGGGCTCCCGTGCAGATCGTTCTTCCTGCAATTAGTATTCATGGTCAGCTAAGCAGAACTTCTGCAACACATCTTCCCTGCTTTGAAGGTTAAGTTACACGGTTTCAAAGTGGCCAGTGGAAAGATTCCTATATGAAGAAGATACCTGGGAATACCCATTGTCTCCTTTTTGTATTTAATGCTTGTATTTCGGGTAGGATTTCCTTGCTATTTATTCAGTGCTTTCTAATTTAAAATAAAGTGGGACAATAAAGTGGGACAGCCAGTTAAGAACAGTAAGAGTGATTTTAAATTTTCCACTGATTTTTTTTGTCTAGGTTTCCAATCTCTTTCTTGGATTTGGGAGAAGAGGTGGTATTTTTACTTCTTCAGAAAATTTGCACCTGTTATTCTTAGAGTTTTTGCATTTTTGCAAATACAGCAAACATTTTATTTTCTGATACTCTATGTACAGAGATCTCCATATATTTGATCTTCAGATCAAACCATAGAATGGTTTGGGCTGGAAAGGACCTTAAAAAAATATTCTGAAAGATGATGACATGGTCAGCATATTGCATAAATGCCTCCTTTGCTGAAATATCTCCAAGTCAAAGCTTCTGCTTGTGTCTCCCATGAAACCCGAGAGAAAAGAAGGCTCCAGGGAGACCTTAGAGCCCCTTCCAGTACCTAAAGGGGCTCCAAGAGAGCTGAACAGGGACTTTGGACAAGGACATGGAGGAACAGGACAACGGGAATGACTTCCCACTGCCAGAGGGCAGGGTTAGATGGGGTATTGGGAAGGAGTTTTTGGCTGTGAAGGTGGTGAGGGACTGACAGAGGTTGTCCAGGGAATCTGTGGCATCCTTGCAGCCATCCCTGGAAGTGTTCAAGACCAGGTTGGGTGGGGCTTGGAGAGACCTGGTCTAGTGGAAAGTGTCCCTGCCCATTGCAGGGGGGTTGGAACGAGATGGTGTTTAAGGTCCCTTCCAACCCAAACCATTCTGTGATTCCAGATATTTGTTTTCCCTTATTAGTCCAAGTTTTATTTGGAACAATTTATTCACCAACTTGGGATGACCTCCAGCTCCTGCAGGCAGCAGAGCACCCACTCTCTGCTTTGGGCCCTCAGCTCAGCAGCTTCCTGGGAGATTTTCCTACACACAAGTGTAGAATTTTTTTCTCTACACAATTAGCTTGTGGATTGCCCAGTGAACACTGTCTGATGTGATGTACATCCACGCTGCTGTACACAAATATTAGACAAATGGTACCAAATGCTTCAATCCTGGGCAGGGAGGCTGGAACCAGGAGATCCTCTGCCAACTAAAATTTTGTCATGATACCGTGAGCCAACTTCTCTGTCCTTGCTGGTTTTCACTCTGTTATTCACTGTTTGCTCTTACTTCCTGTACTAGAAATAACTGTTTTTCAAGAACATCACTTTTATTATACTATTTGATCCTGGACTTCTTATCCAAGCAATGTTTGAAATAAGCACTTATGGATTTGTCCTAAGAAATGTTGAATGATTTGGGTGTTGTTTGGGCTGAAAAGAGCAATTACCATTGCTGGCAACAGATTCTCTTGATTACAATCACTAGGTTTGGGAAAGGATCTCTGACTGTAAAACAATTTTTTATTACTATGTTTGAAATCAACTCTGAAACAAATTATTTTAATGGATCAAATTATTGGTATGCTTAATTTTGGCTGGGGCTTGTCAGTGCATAAATGGCCCTCAGGAAAAGTTTGTTCTCTTAACAGATAAACTTTAAAAAAGAGATTATTCTATTGGCCTGTATGGTAAAGGCAAAAGGCTGATTTACCTGGCAGGTTTTGAATGGGGAGTTATGGAGTTCACTGTGACCAAAATATCAGTGAAAGTGTATTACAGGTGATCACTTTTTCTAATGTAAATCATTTAACATCAGTAATTTTCCTCTGTTGCCAATGCCATTAGTTATTTTAGAGGTAAAAAAAAAATAGGATGTTTTACTTGCCTTTTTTTTTTAAATTTTGCTGGCTACCCATAGCTTAACTTAATGATTTGTATAAGTGATAGTAATTGCTGAAACTACAGTTGAGTATTATTAGCTATAAAATGAACATGGTTATATGTCCAACACAACTAGCAAGGAACAGAAATGCAGTTGTATCCAAGAGAAAATAATTACAGCAATAATCAGTGTAATTCATGATAATGGCTGAATTGAATTTCACACCATAGCTCCAAGCACTTACATTTAATGAATGTAGTTTGTGCTTGTTTACTAAAAAGGTTTTTAGCAGAAAATCGATAATGTAACTTCAGTGTTTCTAATTGCAAATGCAATTTTTTTAAAAAAGTAGTGGTTCAATAAGGATTTTTTAGGGAAAATTAAGGTATGTGAGTGTAGCAAATGCTGTTGCTTTAATTAGGCTACCTGTACATTAGTGGTCTAGTCCCTTAATATTTATTTATTACTACATATTGATTAAAATTGGTTTGCATTCCATTTTTAAGACCAGCTAATGTAATGAACATTGAAACTTTTCGGTAAGCGCTGGCTGTGACTGAGCATATCACTTTATAATGGCACTGTCCTCACAAAGAGCTGTTTTTTACCTTAAAAGCAACATAATACAGGCAAGGAAATACAGGCTGGTCTACAGAGGTGCTTTCTACATGGTGAATACAAAGGAGTCGCTGGTCCTTCACGTGGAATAGCAGAATGAATAAAGTGATTGGCACTTGGGGGTATAATTATAATTGCTTAATTGGCCCGAGTGTATTCTTGGCCTCATTTGTGGTGAGGAAAACTGCTGGTTTTTAACATGACCAGGAAGCTGAGGAATGTGATGCCAAATGAAGTTTTCAGTTCCTCAGCCTCACGGTCTGGGCTGTGGTCTCCTGGAGCTTCAGAGTGAGCGGGTTGGAGGTGGGACGTAGAGGTTATTAAGATGCACAACTCTAACAAGAATAACCATAAATAATCATGGAGACAGATTTATAGCAATAAACCCCAACCCCACAGTCCTACTTTTGCTAGAGTTAGGAGTAACCTTCAAATCTCTCAACTGGTAGAGCAGAATAACACATCTCAGGGTGGGGAGTGCAAAGGAAGTAGGAGTGAAGGCAGAGCACTTAGGAAACAAAAGGAAGAAGGAGCTCTCAGAGGTGGGTTTTCTGGAGCTCAGCAACACACAAACACAAGTTGCTTTTACCTGTGGGCTCTTTTTTTTTTGCCCTGGGAGACACAGGCCCAAGTACTGCATTTATGAGGATGTGGGGAAGAACTGTGAATCCCTCCTGAACTTTCTCATACAAGTAATTGAAACACCTTTATAGACTGCAGGGATGGTCTCCCATGTGTTAAAAATCGTAGCTAGTGCAGAGGTTTTGTCTTAAAACCAGAGTCACAGAATGGTTTGGATTCAAGGGGACCTTTAAAAGTCATCTGGTCCAATCTCCCTGACATGAGCAGGGATATCTTCACATTGACGAGAAGAAAAGTCATTAAGTCTTCCAAACCCAAGGTGATATTCCAGCTGGAGGGACGTCAATGCCTGACCAACAGCAACAATATTGTAACTGGACTTAAACTGTGGCACCAAATTAAGTGCAGTTCACCAGGAAAATATTAAGCGTGAGGGTTTAAAAAAAAATAAACCCGGCTCACTGAAGATTTGTGCCCTGATTATTTTCTGCAGCTTCCTGCCCCCGGCGCTAGAACCGGCGTTGCATTTTCTGCTGGGTTCAGGAAGGCATTTTACTCTACAAAAACAACTAGCTCCTTTCCAACCAATGATTACTTGTAATTATGCTTTCCCCTGCTATTATTCTAATAGACTGTCATGCTGCACAGAGGAGGCGTTTGGAGGCTGCTTTTATGGATGGACTGTTGGAACACTTAATATAGCTCTATTTTTGAATTATCAGGTTCTATCCTTTTGAAGTCTGTGTTAGTGGAACTCCTATTTATGAAATGTGCTGTGCTTAAAGGTTTGCTATTGATGAAGAGGTCCAACAGAGGCCTTTATCGTAAGTACTGTAGCATTCTCCCCGAGAAATAAATAGCCTTGCTAAAAGGTATGTTGTGTACCAAGGTTGCAAATTATCAGCCAAGCACCTTATAACTGTATACTTCAAAAATACCTTTCTGCTTTCTGTTTGTTCTCCTTTTCCACAACATGAGCAGTGGTTTTAAAAACGCGTGAGGAAAAAGAAAACCCCAGAAGCCCAATCCCTCAGCTCTTTAATTGGACAGCATGTGCTCAATGGAACTCTTTAATATGCATGTATATCTTGGCAGAAGGTGCTGTTTAGAGGTGTGTCATTCTCTGCATACTGTGAGTTTTGAGGGAGTTTTCAGCTCCCACTCATTCCAATCACTGATTTATTGCGGAATTCCATCACTGTGGCAGCCGCAGCAATGCTTCCAAAGCTTTGGGTTGAGCGTTACTGCCCAATTATTTAGCAAATGGTAATGAGAACCATGTCATACATATGGAAAAAAAGGCAAAAAGATAGGATCTTTTCACTCTCTAAAAGTTTACAGTCAAAGTCCAGGTAGGAGGGATCCTTGCACCTTCATTTTCCTTTTGGTTTGAAATTACTGGGAGCTCAGTCATGCAAGGCACTGTCTGTTCTTCCTCCCTTTTGAAATTCGTTCCTAAACCCTCTCTTAAATTCTGTTATTTGCCATTGCTTCATACCTTCACCTCTTTGGACCTACAGCCAAAGAGTGCTGATGGTTTGATATGATATACATTGATTTCTCTATCTGCTGCAGTTGGATCCTGGTTTAAGACCAGAATAAACGAGAAGAATGCTGTGTCAATAGAATTTATTTCAAAAATTAAAAGGAAATATTATTTTTTCATTATTTACTTTTCCATTATCAAAACACGCTGACTTCTGTGGAAGCTACTACATCGAGAGAGACCTTTCCTCTCCTTGGGAGCTCATTTTTAGGCTGCCTTTGCAGACTTGGAGTGTCAGGACTGGAGATCAGAGTTTCCAGTGTGCTCCTGGACCTGGGGCTGGCAAGACACCCGGAATGGTGGGATGTGTCCCACTGAGTGGGCTGATCCTGAGAGGGCAAAGTGGAGGGGACAAGGCAAGCAGGTGGTGAAGAGTCTGGAGCACGAGTGGCTGAGGGAGCTGGGGGGGGGGGCTTAACCTGGAGAAAAGGAGACTCAGGGAGGACCTGTTCACTCTCTGCAACTCCCTGAAAGGTTGGAGCCGGGTGGGAATTGGTCTCTTCTCCAAAGTGACAAGTGTTAGGACAAGAAGCAATGGCCTCAAGTTGCACCAGGGGAGGTTTAGATTAGATATTAAGGGAAATATTCTTCACAGGAAGTGTATCAAGCACCAGAACAGGCTGCCCAGGGCAGTGGTGGAGTCACCAGCCCTGGAGAGATTTAAAAGTCATGTAGATGTGGCACCTGGGGACATACCTGGGTCAGTGGTGGGCTTGGCTGTGCTGGGTTAATGGTTGGACTCGATGACCTTGGAGGGCTTTTACAACCTAAACCATCCTGTAATTCTATGATTTTATGACAAGAGCGACGTGGAGGAAAGGAGAGAGTGTGTGGAAACGCAGATGCAGTGGATGGTGCCTCATGGAGGGGGTTTATATTTAACACAGCAAACAAGGCAAGTCTTGCTCTAAAGTGTTTATCTGGAGTTTCTCGTTTGGAACCGCAATGTGTCAGAACCCTGACTTTGCACTCCCACATTCATCTTTGCTTCTGTATTTCACTATTCCCGATAGCTTTCCCCTTAAGCCTGTCTATTTGCCCGTAGATTTGACAGATGACAGCTACTCTTTGGGATGTTAGATGGCGTTTGTAGGGCTATGATGCCAGGAGCGTTCTGAGCGCTGGTGTTGCATATTTATTGATCTCCATATTCCCAATAATCTGATGCACGTCACATTTGACAACATTATGTGGAGAGGTCAGCTGTATGGGGCTAATGAAACTGTTTCAAAGATGGATGTTGTTTTCCACAACATTAACCTTGCAAATAGCTGTCACTAGTGCATTTCACTATGGGGCTTGGCGTTTGAGAACCTCCCTTTTTTTATTGTTGATGTTAACATTAAACAAAACCTGGAGCCATTAAATCTCAGTATTTATATACAATAGAAAACATGGACGACATGGCATCACTCCAAATGAAAATCTTATTAACAGCACACGGTGCTTGTGGCAAAGTCCCCAACAATCTGAAAATTGGTTTGGCTGTCTGAAATGTTTGACAGATTAGCTAAGGATGATGTAAAAGGACTGAACAGGGAACAGCTGAATTCTAAGGATTAAAGTGGCAAATAGAAACCCCTGATGTAATCAAAAAGCGCATTGCACTTTCATATTTTACTGCAATATTACTCTGCTCACCAGGAGCTTAATACATCCAGGGCAATATAAAATTTAGATTACTTTTTTATTTTAAAATTATTTCACTAGCCCTTGTAACATTGTGAGGAAGTACTCAGTTTCTAAAGAGGTCTCTTGAAGTTCTTTCTCCCTTAAAAACCACTGTTACCGTGATTTAAATATTTAATTGTAAGTTTTCTGCTGCCATGCTGAGGCACTTCAAAACAGGAGTCCTAAGGGCGATAAAAATAATCCTTGGAGGCCCCTTTTCCACATTACAGTGTTTGAGAACAGTTGTAGTAACTCTTTTTCGATGTCATACTGCATCTTTTGTAATGTCAAATTTGCACATACTTACAAAGCACAATTCCAAATATGATTTTGATAGGCAAGCAGTTTAGAAATGCTTGTGTTGGCCATCTGAGCTGTGAAGTACCAAATATATTTACAGAGTCTTCTGGGACTTCAGTGCCTTTTAAGCAAGAAGGAAAAAAACCTCAACCTTCGTCCTGCTCTGGAAAGCCATGATTGCATTTTAATATTTTAAAGTGTAGTGGGCAAATGCTACTATAAAGCCCATTCACAAAGGCTGAGATTCTGACCCAAGCACAGAGGTGAGTAAAGGTCAGATGGCCATGATAAGACCAGCTGAAGCTGCCCTCACGAGGTTGTTAAGGTGATGTGAGCTGGAGCTCTTGCACTGTCTCTGTGGAAGGCTGCCCTGCAGTGTGCCCTGCTCACCAGCTGTTGGTGCAGTCCTCAAACATCAGGCAACAGTTTTGTTATTTAAACTTGCTTTAAGAAAGTCATGAACATTCACCTACAAGGCTCTCCTTGTAGGTGAGGCCTGCCCCTGCCAAAGGTGGTGGTGGGTGTTAGGATCATGAGCTGATAAAGGCACCAGAAGGGCATCTCCCAGTTGAGCCTCGTGAGCTTCAGATCACGCCCTTGAATCAGAGAATCATAGCCTGGTCTGGGTTGGAAGGGACATTAAAGCTCATCTCCTTCCACCCCCTGCCATGGGCAGGGACATCTTCCACTAGCCCAGGTTGTATCCAACCTTCCAGGGATGGGGCAGCCAGAGCTTCTCTGGGCAACCTGTGCCAGAGCCTCACCACCCTCCAGGGAAGAATTCCTTCCCAATATCCCATCTAACGCTTCCCTCTGTCAGAGGGAAGCCATTCCCCCTTGTGCTGTCATTCCATCCCTTGTCCACAGTCCCTCTCCAGCTCTCTTGGGGCCCCTTCAGGCACTGGAAGGGGCTCTAAGGTCTCCAATGAACCCTCCCAAATTCAAGGGTAAAAATGGTCAGCTGAGAAGCAAAAGACCTAAGCAACTTTTTGAAAAGTGCTGTCTAGAATGAACTTATTATAAGTTCATTTAACTTACTGCAACTGTCCAGAAGTTAAATAGTGACTCTAACCTTGCATCCAGGCTGTCTGAGCACTTGGAGGGGGGACAGAAAGCTTTGGAGGGCAGCAAATGGGCCAGGCTGAGAGCTGCTGCTGTCTGGAGGCATCTTGTGACTATAAAATCTAGAATGGCTAAGGTGGATTTTGAAACCAAAAAGTCAGTGAAGCGGCAATTACTCCAGTAAACTACAGGACTATTTGCCTCTGTAGAAACTTCCAGATAACATGTTTTTCAGGCTCGTTTTGAGAAATTTCTCGAGATATGGTCAGAAAGGAAGAGGAATGCCCTTTTAATTTCGTTTTTGTTTTACAGCACATGTCCTAATACGGAATTTGCTTCCTAAAAATTTGTTAAGAATGCAAATATTCACAAGTCATAAAAAGAAAGTCTCTTCCCTCAGTTTCTGGCAGTTTCTTTGGTGTCTGCATTATTTATTTAGTGACTTAGTATAAGGTCATGGAGAGTTTCTCCAGGAGTAGAATCTAATGCCAAGTGAACATTGTAGGGGGAGTTAAAACAGATGATTTATATTTATAACATCGCTTAGTAATGCTGAACATTTTTAACTGAAAAAACACCTTCCTGCAATAATTCTCAGGTTGTGCAGTGTCATTATCACATAAGGCTGTGCAAGAATGCAATAAATACACTTCTATAACATAATTTCCAATATTGTTAAGCTCACGTGCTATAAAATATTAAGTGTTCACCAGAAATGAATCAACGGAAAAAAACCCCTTTTTACTCTAAAAGCTAATTAACTGTGATTTCTTTTTATTTGTCTTTTGGGTTTAAAGCCCTCAGACCTCATTTTCAAGCTGTTTTCTGAATCCAGGAGAGTTAGTTTATTTTCTAAAGAAAATAAGGAGAGGTCAGCAGAGCCTCTCACAAGTACAAAGGCTCCAGGAGCTCTGACTTTAAGATTTTGAGTGATTATGACACAAACAGGTTTACCTGTCTGCAATGCTTTGAGATTTTTAAAAAAATACATTATTTTAAAAGATATTAAATTATTGGATGGGTCTCCTTGGTGTAAAAATATACATTTCTGTACTTGGAGGCATGATGCTATTGCAAAGATGAATCTGTCTAATGTTTTCAGTCCTGAGATTTGGATCAAGGACCACAGGTTTTTGCTTGGCTTTGCCATTATGATCTGGGATATTTTCCTCCCCTTATTTCCCGTGAGGTACAAATTCCACAGCTTGCTGCTGGAGCCTGGATGTGCCCCTGCACAGTTTGGGCAGGGTTTTTGTGTTGCCAATTGCACACGAAGGTAGGGCACGGCCAGAATTACTGCTCAGGTGTGAAGGATCAGGTCCCTGCTTTCAGATGGGCCATTTGGCCTTGGCTGCCATCTGGAGCAAGGCTGGGAGTTGTATCTCTGCCTATAATAAGGTGCTGTAATGCTCTGCCACTTCATCCCTAAAGACTGAGAAATACCTCACCTTAATATCACTAATGTCTTCAAAATAGTGCTTAATTGGGACTTCAGGGGTGGAATGAGTCTAGTTCTAGACCTCTGGACAGAATCAAATTTATTCCTTAGGGAAGCTCATCTTTGCCTCAGAACTGCAAAGTGCTGTGCACTCTACCCTGATTGTTCAGTAACTTGCAGAAATGAGCCCATATAAAGCATTAAAGAACTTCAGAGCCCTGTGTTTGATTGCGTGGAGTTAGAGAGAAAGGAGAGATGTGAATAGCAGCCACAGGACTCAGGCCACAGCCCTGAATTAGTGGGAATCTCTAGGCAGAGGCTCCTTCCTGCTGGGAGAAGTGGAGGTGCTGCTGGGGTGAGAATCACAGGATGTGTACCAGAGTCCTGGACACTCAGAAAAACTAATTGTTCATAAAGGCAGGATTCATTAGTTACTTACCTAAAAAATGAGGTGGGAACTGCTATTTGTGTTCTGGCATGACTGTGTGAATCCTGCTCTTTGCAATTTCTCCTTGGCGTCATCTCAAGGATGCCAATCTGATACCCATTCACGGGTGCTCAGATCTGCTGGGTGCTTTTCTCCTGGGCCCTGGCTCAAGGATCAGGACTTGGCAGTCAGGTGAGAACAAAGGTTGATTCCATCTCTAATGGAAGAGGATGCTATCACTTTATAATGTGCCAGGGAATCAGGACTGGATTGGATATTAGGAAAAATGTCTTCATTGAAAGGGTTGTTGAGCAGTAGAACAGGGCAGTGTCAGAGCCTCCATTTCTGGAGGGATTTAAAAGCTCTGTAGATGTGGCACTTGGGGACATGGGTTAGTGGTGGGCTTGGCAGTGCTGGGTCTTGATGATCTTAGAGGGATTTTCCAACCTGAATGACTCTATAATCCCATGGATATTACTTTGGAAAGATTTACTACTGATGGATGAGGGCAGCAAATTTTAAGCAGCCTTTTAGAAGTTAGAAAACATGTAGAAGATGGGAAGAGAAGACTCGCTCTTCACACCTGTGAGCACAACCCTGTGTAAGAAGAGCTTCTACCAACTCCAAGCTCAACAGAGAGTGAAGGGTCAGTCCCAAAAGTGGCCTTCAGTGTAGGTGTGGGGCACAGGGGGAGTGTGGCAGAGGCACCAGTGGAAGTGGAGTGGTGGTGATGGTGTTGATAACACTGATACACCGCTTGTGGCCATCAGGACATCTGCACTGTGTTGTGCTCAGAGGCTGGAACTAAGGGCAATTACCAGTCAGGCGTGAAGGCTGGGGAGGAGGAAGGAGAAAAGAGGGAGGCAGGAGACTGTGGAAGATCCTTGCACCTGTGTCCTTTCCAAGCAGTTTGGTTTTAGAAACCAAGACCCTGTAAAAAGGACAATATACTACAAAGAATTACAGCACTGGCTTTCTGGTGGTGCTTTTTTTTTGCTCTGATAGCCCTGATGGTTGGTTCTGCATGTTCAGTGGGTGTCCCCAGGCACCTGGAACCCCACGATGATGAGCACACTGAGGTAAAACAGGAGAGGCAGATGGATCCCAGGATGAGACGTGGGTGTGCAGAACTGAGCAGGATGGAGCCATGGCTGGTGATGGTTTCAGTGCCCCTGGGATGGGCTCACCCTGAAACCCTTCGGAGGCAGACCTGGGCTTCCCAACCTCCTGCCTCCTGCCATGGAAATGCGAAGCATTTGTGCATTATTGGGTTTGGTTTCGCAACATCACAACCTGTTTATGGTTCACAATTGCAGCAAACGGGCTCTTAAATGCGGGTTAAAGGCCTCGATGAAATACAGAACACCTCCAAAAGACAACTTAAATTTTTGCCACTTTAAACTTTGCATGGCTGGCGTGCTGGTGCAGCCACCCAGGTTAATGAGCTGCGGGTTTAAATAGCAATTGAAGAAGTCGGTTATAAATATAGAGCAGTTTGCTTTTTGCCTTCCTGTTGCTTTCCCGGGCTTCCGAAGGCCTTCCACTGATGGAGAGCTTTTAATTTCACATTTTGGCCCCCACCACAGGTGATAAACAAAGGTTCCCCATTGCTATGACTCGGGTCAGTGCTGAAGCCTCAGCGTCAATCCCGCTGCCTGTAATTACACACAAAAGGTTACCGGGATCCACGGCTAATTTGCAGCCTCTGTTTAGCAGAATTTAATAGCAGGTATTACTGGTGCAGCAGTAATTAAGGACCTTTGTCAATAAGACGGAATAGATGGCCACACTTTGTTGTAATCATTGGACTTTTGAGAACCCAGAGGAGTGAAAAGCAGTGAGAGGAGCAATCCATTTCACGAATAACATGGCTGTCCTTTCACCCCCCCACTCCCCCCCGCCTCCTGAAACCAGCAATGGAATAATAATTCCCCCAAGCAATGAAAGTACAGGAATAAAAGTACTTACCCTCCAGCCTGTGATTTTTTTTTTTTTTAACTTTTTATTTACTCTACTGTGCTTTTTATTTGCTGCGGGCTGCATTTGATGAAGTATTGTTTAAACAGTGCCGAGCAAAATGGATATAGGGAGATGGAAAATAGAAAGAGGAGGAATTTTAACCAGGTGGATATATGCATTTGCCTTTAAGGTGGATGGCGTTGGGTTTATCAATTATTTCCTTTGGATTTTTAAAAAAAAAAAAAAAGAAAGAAATGACAAAAACAAGTGGCTTGGTGAAGAGGTGGAGAGAGTCATTTAGAGCTGTCTCTGCACAGAGCCGTTCAGCTGTAAATGGGTCGCAAACAACAAGCGAGAACTGAACTTGGTGTAGCATTGTAACCCCCTCTCCTTCCCCCCCCTGCCTCACTAATGTACCAGTGAATGGGCTGGCACGGGGCTGAGAGCCCAGCACACACACACATACACAGCCTGGCCGAGGGTGCCGCGCTGGGGGGAGAGGGGAGGCTGCTCTGACACAATTCAAAGAGTGCTTTAAGGTGTACACTCCTTTCAGTAATTGGTGAAGAAGCTGCATTTCACTCCCTGCTTTTAATAGCGGTTTGAGTACTGGCTCTTTATGAAGGCTCTCTTTTTTTTTTTAAAGCAGCTTTAACTATACCCTTTCTGTCAGCAATGTCTGAAAAACTTCTACCTTTAATCATTCCTGGATCAGGCAGCAAACAAGCAGCTCCTTTTCCTTTTTCAATTACATGCTGGATATTCAGCACACATATAAAAAAGAAAAAAAAAAAAAGAGAGACATCTTGAGCCTATCATGTATTAAATGCAGCTCTTTGCTGCTGCATTAAAATAACACCGAGGATCCGGCTTCAGCCAACAAAAGCCAGAAATATAAAGTTAAAGCTGCAGTCCTCTTTTTTATCTGCTCCATTGTGAGAAGGCACTGTAGCACTCTTGAAACAGTGGGACTTTTTTCCATACCTATGGGCAATGATACTTAGCTGAGAGATCCTGACCTTTCTGATTCTGAGACCCACGGCAAATTTTTTACGATGTCTTATGGATGGGCTCTGCTTAGTGCTGTTCCTCTCAGGTGATGCATTTATATATTTAATTTTTTTTTTTATTTTATTTTCCTTTTTTTTCCACTGCTATTTCAAAAAGAGACCCAGGGAACAGCAAACTGGTGTTTTGACTAAGTTTGTTTTGAAGAACCCCACATTGACAGAGGTCCCCATCTTGATGAGGTCACTTATATAAGAAGATCAGATCCTTAGTAGACACTTGGCCCCAATATAAAAAAGGTAACACTCCATGGGAGGCCCAAGCTCAAAATATGAAGGAGATTGAAATTCAAGTTGGTGTGAACCAGGAGAACCATGGGAGAATTACCAAGAAATACCTTCCCAGATCTAGTTAATATCATTGCAGTATGGTTGGACTACATGACTTTTAAATGTGCCTTCCAAGACAAACTATTCTATGATTCTGTGTTGGTCATCCTTAAAACAAGTTGGACAGGGCTTGGAGCAACCTGGCCTAGTGGAAGGTGTCCCTGCCTATGGCAGTGGGTTGGAACAAGCTGAGTTTTAAGGTCCCTTCCAACCCAAACCACCCTGTGATTCTATAAGTCAATGATTTTGAGGAGTTGGAAGCTGATATCCCCAAATGAAGCAGTTGCATTGGTGGACTGGTGAATCCTTTAAGTAAAATGCAGAAGAATGGTCATGGCTATAGGATGGAATGAGAAAAACCCAACGTTTGTTGAAGGGCCACAAGGTCTTAGTTTCATGTGGAATTATAGAAGGGATGAGGACTGCTCTGAGCTGGTGATGGGTTTGAATATTTTAGTGTTTTCCTACAATTCTCCCCATTAACTCAACTCTCCAGTCAGCTCAATGTTCACTGGCAGAGCTCAGTTGAGCCCAGCTGAAGATCCAGTCTGTTGTTTTGGATTCAGTTGATGGGTCCAAGAAAGTGAGCAAGAATAATCTCATTTTCAAGGTGGAGAACGAGGAATTAATTCTGACTTTCTTATACCGGTGTTAATAAATCTGCTCGCATAAGTGAGCAGCTGCCAGAGTATCAGTTCATAATCTGGCCAAGGGAAACTTAAGACCAGTTGTGAAGAAAATCTGTGATAGGGCTAGGAACTGTACTCAGTATTTTTGAGTCAATAGTATGGTATCATAGATAAAATATCTCTCAACAGATCAACAAACTATGAAAAATTAAGGGGAAATTCCGAAATGTGTTAGAGAGAAGGGAAAAGAGGATAGATACAGCCTTTTGGTGGATGCAGTTTGGTACAGTAGGAAAAGGTGGCATGCTTGATGGAATGGAAGTAGAATCTGAAGAGAAACTCTTTGAAATTATTTAGTAACAGCTCTGATGAGACCAAGGAGGAGAATCATGTACAGAGTTTGCCTTCTGATCAATGCTGGTTTAGTCTGCAAGACATCAAAATGAAGAGATAATGTCAACTGAGGAGAATGTTGTTGCAGGGTAATGGTGTCCCACTGCTCCCCAAATGTCCAAGACTAGTCCAGGATATTCATCATTGATCAGGAAGGATATTTGCCATGGCTTTGTAGGTCAACCCTGCAGATAACATACACAGACATGAGATCTTGTGATGGTGAGTTAGAGTAGATCAACTAACTTCGTTGATAGGGGATCTAAAGTAATCTGGGATGATGACTGTGAGGAGTCTGAAAAAAACAGGGCTTGTTTCTGATCTGGATGTTGTCACCTAGAGCTAGTGGAATCTATCTTTCTCATGTAGGTAGAAAGGGTAGAATTCAGCCAGATGTACCCCAGCCTGATCAGAAGGGCGAAGCAAACCTGATCTCTCCAGGACTGTTCTTCTTCAGAAGCTTTATCAGTAGGAGCCAGAAGGCAAAAGGTGAATATGAAGGTCTGAGGTTCAAAGGTTAGCTATTTTCCTTAAGGGAAAATGTATCTCCTGCAAGAACAGTTGAAGGTTAGTGTTCAATAGGTCACACTCTTTAACCTTTCCTCAGTGCTGTTTGGTCATTTGATATCCAAGCCACTTCATTATAAATGCAAAGCACTTTATATACAATTTCCATGGATTCAAACCTGTATGCTAGAAGTGTGACAGAGGAAAAAACAATGTGGATTAAATAAACTTGCTTGAGAAAGGTTCATTTCAAGCTAAATTTGTTTGTGGTTCGTGAACAAAATCTGATCTCATTCCTCCTTCTTCTCCCTCCTCTTCAACCTGACTTTCACATGGTAATGGTTGATGGGAAAGGCAAGAGACTGGTGCTGACAACACCCCTCCAGGGGTGTCCCTGCTGTGTCCTCAGCCTCAGTCCCAGCTGGACTCCAGTGCAGCATCAACTGAATCCGCAAAACTCCCGTTCCTGGGTGTTGTACTAACTTTCCCATTCTTTCCACTTCAAGGCATTGCTGTCCTGTTTGCCCCTGCCTTGGGGGATGCCCTGGGCTGCCCATGCTGCAGCTTCCTCAAGTTGCTGTGGTGAATGTGTGTGTGGAGCTACACCACCAGTTTCAGTGTGAAGTGACCATGAAGTGTGAACACACAGCCAACGGTCTGCTGGCTGGCTTCCTCCTGGAGAAGAAAGAGTGGGAGGAACTGAGGTATGTCCTGCTCTAAACTCCATTAAGACCCAAGGTTTCCACTGTCAGAGAAGTTATCAAACCATGGAATGGTTTGTGTTGGAAGGGACATTAAACCTCATCCAGTCCCACCTCCTGCAATGGGTAGGGACGCCTTCCACTAGCCCAGGTTGCTCCAAGCCCTGTCCAACCTGGCCTTGGACACTTCCAGGGATCCAGGGGTAGCCACAGCTTCTCTGGGCAACCTGTGCCAGGGCCTCAGTACCCTCACACAGAAGAAATTTTTCCTAATATCTAATGTAACCCTGCCCTCTGTCAGTTTGAAGCCATTAGCCCCTATCCTGTCCCTCCAGGTCCTTGTCCAAAGTCCCTCCCCAGCTCTCCTGGAGTCTCTTTAGGCTCTGGAAGGAGCTCTCAGGTCTCCCTGGAGCCTTTTCTTCTCCAGGTGAACCCCCCCAGCTCTCCCAGCCTGGTTCCAGAGCTGAGGTGTTGCAGCCCTCTGGGCATCTTCGTGGCCTCCTCTGGACTTGCTCCAAGGGGTCCAGAGGGAATTTCACAGTTTCTTAGAGCATTTTGCCTATAAGGGTTTGTGTTCAGGCCTGTGTTAGCATGGAGCATTCATTCTGACTGAAATAGCTGCAAATCCTATAAAATAGCTGAACACATGTAAGGAAAAAAAAAAGTAACCGAGACCATCTAATTTGAATGTCCCCAACTGCTGTTATTGTTGGTGGGAAGGGAAAATTATCTTTGCAGGATTTGTCCTCAAAGAAACATCAGTAGACTTGAGCTTAAAAAGGGATGATGATTCTAAGATCTGTGTCTGTTCTGAGACCTGTACAACCTACAGTGCAAGTAGGAACTGGACTAAGGGGCTCCATTTTAAGCTGATTTTGGACAAGGATGAATTTTGGGTGACTCAGATCTTGTCGGTTTGCCTGTATTTACCAAAAGGAAAGGAAACATTGATTTGGCCAATAATTCTTCACTAACACTGTGCTCTAATTGGTTTCAGCTTTCAGAGGGTTTTCTTAATCTCCATTGTGTTCCCCAGATGGAAATGACACTGTCAGCTAATTTACAAGGGTGATTTGTGCCTAACCATGGAGAGACATGGCCAGTCTGGCTCCCTCCTGCAGTGTGCTGGGATCAGAGCTGAGGAGCTGGGGTCAGATCTGCCCCTCAACCCACTGGTCTTGTCCATGAAAGCATTTTACACCCCCCCCCCACCCCCCCCCCCCCCAAATCCTGCATTTTTAACATAAATAAAAAACTTGATCTCTGCCACTGGGAAACTGCATCCCATTTTTTTTCCTAACAGAAAAATGGGAATAGGTTTCCTTTAACTAGTGGAAGGGTCTAGACTCTAAAAAGGTTTTTATTATTGTGTGCCCGGGGTCCTTAGTTTTAGACATTTATCTTGTGGCAAACCAGTAGGGAACTAGAAAGGCAGTATTTTGCAACTCCTGGACCCCCAGCTCTAAATAATGACTCAAAGCAGAAATTGAAGCAGGTGCATCATCTTCTTCATTGTGTCACTTTTAGCACAGACATTATACTTTATGGGCTTCCACTATCCAAATAGTTTGTGCAACGGACCCTAAAAATGGTGATGCATCAATCAATCAGGCTTTATTGCTTCAACTTTCTTTACAGGAGGCTTATAAGCCATATTATAATGCACGATAAGGAACACAGCAGAATACAAATGCATTGGAATGCGGCACCATTCCCGTGTGTTCCCTCCGAGGGCTGGAGCTGCACTCCCAGGAATATCCCAGAGCATCAGTCACGGAGAGCCAAATGCATCCCTGGGGTAGCCTCATCGATTCTGCCCTGCCAGACTGGCTCAGAGGGATGGATTCAGCCAGTTCTGGTGGCTTGCACAGGCTCCAGGGGTGAATAGGATGGGACAGGGTGTTAAAGAGGACTGGAAAACAGCGTGGTGTGGCTGGGGCTGGTTTTTCTGCCTGTTTGTACCAGCACTGAGGGGTCTTCGTCCATCAGCAGGAGGTTTTTATCTTCTGGATTTGGGATGTGTGACCTCTACCCCCTTCTCCTGATCCCTGGGGCTTTAGCCTGCATCAGGAGGTCCTCACATATAGCAGTTCCTACTGGGAATTGCCAGGGTTCCCTTTGCTGCTTCCAGTTTGTTTTTTTTTTTTTTTGGCTTCTCTGGTGTGGAAATATCTCATAGGTTTTCTGTAAACATTATGTGTGGGCATCAGTTTTGCCATCAGCAAGGACAGATACATCTATAGTGACACTGAAATAAATGCAAATATAGGTATGGCCTGCTTTATGGAAACATGGCCTGGAATATTACGCTGTTAGTGCAAGTGAACAAGTGGCCTTCTATGGGTTATTACTTGGTTATTGCATGAAAACTTTGCACTCCAGGCCTCAGGCTCTAGTGGAAATATCTTGGTTTGAGATGGCAGTGGTTATGGGAGGTGATTGCATCCGTGTTAGTGCTTACATCAGACACACAGACAAATAAATCTCACCTAGAAGCTATATGCTGCCATCTGCATAACTTTTATTGCCCGGTTCCCAGAGAGTTCAAAAGAGTAACTCAGAAAAGGTGATTTAGGAAAAAAAGATGATCAAGAAAAAAAAGACTTTGGCACTTGAAAGTAAAATTCTGTAGGTTATATCATATAATATGTGCAATACACAATTTTATACTTTGGATCCTTTTAAAGAGGATCAAAATTTATATAACGCTGTAATAAAAGTTTTTTGTAAATATGTAACCATTATTAACTCTGAAAACCAGAATATTTTCTAATATTTGTCCCTTCCCCAAATAATCACGTTGTTTATATCAGCTCACAGAGTTTATTATAGTATTTGTAATAGAAATCCCTAATTTGATATTTCTCTAGTGAGTTTAATGAGCCTGAAAAGTGACATTTAGAGCTAGTTTTCTCTTTGTGCTTTGAAAAATGAAATACAAGTAGTTATCTGTTAAATGAGATAATTACAGTGCTACTTTGCTAAAGGCACATATTAGTGATTTTTAGCTTGTTTCGCTTAATTAAAGCTTTACAAAATGTAGAGTGCCAACCTGCTAACAGACTTGTTGGAGCAGTTACTGAGGCTGTGAAATAAAACCAGTTGTTCTAAACAAGTCACAAAAAGAGATTGATGAAATGGCTGGCAGCTCAGGCAGAAATTTAAGCCTTGGCTGCATTAGAGCAACTGTAATAATAGCAGCAAGTAACCCGTATTTTTAATTTTACTGATCTTTCTGCAATAATTATAAGGAACTTCTAATGTCTGTAATTAGAACGTTAGAGATAGGGTGACTTAGACCAGTGCCACACTGTGAAAAATTGGATACTTACCATAATTGAAAATTAATCACTTTTCATTGCCAGGAAGGGATTATTTTGAATGGGCTGAGATGCATCATATGAATCATGGGCAAACAAATTCATGTAGTTGAAGTTGGTGAGTTTGAGGCCAGTTTGTGCCAGATGTGTCTCTGCTGATGTAATATGTTGGATAATGAAAATAGGGATATATTTGTTTGAGTGGTAACCGCAGCCCAGAATTTTGCTTTGCTAAAAGTTCTGACTGAGAGGATCAGTGAATTTTGTCAGTCACCCCTCCAGCCAACAAGGTTTGGGCATCATTGTTTTAAACAGCTGGATGGGTAGAGTCACCTGTAAAGCCAGATGGAATCCAACAAATTTATGCAGCTCTGCCAGAAGCCTCTGAGTGGATTTGAGCAGTGGAATAACCCGTGAGGTTTGTTCTATGGCAGAAATGGAAGTGTGGATTGCTACCTGTTAGCTGACCTGTTCGGTGGGTGTGCAGAAGAGCTGCCTTTGCCTGCTCACATACAGAAAGGCAGCTCCTCATCCCATGAAAACAGTGAAATCTCTGGAGTTCAGGACAGTTCAGTCTCCCTGGCACATCCACTGGGGAGAAGGAAAAGGCAGCTTGCAGAAGAGAGGAGGTTCTAGGCATGGTACTCTGATGGAACTGTTTGTTTTGGGGGCAATGCAGGAAGCAGAGTCCAAGCAGGGAAGTTTCTTGTGGTACCAGAAATAATTTGTCAGGATGGGCAGCAGTTTCACATGAAAATATATTTTGAAAAACTAAGCTTTTCAGGTGAAAGTGCGGATGAAAAGAAGGGTTTGGGTTTTTTTGATTAAGAAGGTATCCTTTTCTATTTTTTAACCAGCTCTGCTCTTTCACCGTGTGTGTTCACTGACACCAGATTTATGACTTTAAGCACCACGTGCAGCCCCCTCAGCACCCTATAGTACCTTTGCATTCAAAAGGTGGCATTTCATGCTCAAAAGATGATGCGAAAATGTCACCACCTTGCTCAACAACTCTCCTCCCTGTGTGTCTGTCACTGGTTCCAGCTGCCAACTGCAAGGGCAGCAGTCACACAAAACCTGCTCCAAACATTATTTTGTGAGTCAGAAACAGTCTTTTGCCCAGATAAGAATTTCTCAAACCTCACATAATTTTAGGAGCGATAAATGGGCATAACTGTGAGAGAGATGCTCCCCTTCTCCTTGACTCTAATAGCTTTGTTCTGGCTGCAGCAGAAAAGGTGAAAGAGAAGCATTGGCTGTCCCTGCCTTTCCCTGTGCACAGCTGGACTGTCCTGGTGCACACCTTCCTCTCCTGTCATTAGGCTGAGCAAGGATGTGGCTGCTCGTGGCTGGGTGATTGATGTCAAATGCAGTAGCAACATTAAATTTGTCTGAAATGGACAAAGAAAAGCATTATTCACTGTAGAAATCTTGTCTAAAGTTCCCATCTAGCCAGTGCTGCTCCTAAATTACATTTGTATGAATTTTAAAATGTTTTTTTTGAATTTCTTGGCCCGTGATTGTTCCCAAGGTCACAAAATCAGAAAGCTGAGGTCTGAGGCTTGTTAAAGCTGGTAGTGAAAAATGTGCCTGTAATATATCTTCATATTTGCAAATGTATTTTATTGCTGTCCATATCCTGTGAGAAAAATCCAATGTTCTTAAAAGACAAGCACTGCTTGTTATAGAGACACTTATTAATGTTTATTAGAAACTCATTTCACTAACATCCATGGCTTTATTGGAAGTTCCTTAAGTAGCAAATCCAATTTCCTTTCTTATGCTCGTGCTTACTTAATTAACATCAAAAATTGAATGAGGCAAAACAAAGTTTGATATTCATTTTAATAAGTTTATATAAAGTTAGCATAATCTCATTGAGGCCATTCTTCATCGCTCCAACTGCAGACACAAAGTGCCTTTGCAGCCGTTTAGGGTTTTACATCATATAAAGTTAGATAACCTAGCAACTAATGAGAGAATCAGTACAGAAAGGAATTAATTTTCAAATAAACCCTTTATTGTCTGAGTCCTGGGGATACAGGACCTTGTGCTGGTGTGTGCTGGGCAGGTAGCTGGGGATGCTTGGACATAGAAAAGGGCTGGGACCTAACCCTGGGAGGAGGTGTTTTGCAGGAAACCTTCAGAAAACCCTAAAGGAAACACAGGTTATGATGGTTGAAAGGAGAGAAAACAGGGATCTGCAGCACACTTCCATTGCAACACCTCCTGTGTGTGGATCATCCCGCCCTGCAGTGAGTTCAGCCCAACACATGTGCCAGCTTAAGGCTGCTCCTGCTCCACTCTTATCAAAATATCTACCTGGTCATGTGATGTCTGTTGACCTTAGAACAAGCGTTATCATATTGGAAAGTAATGATAAAAAAATCCCCTACTACAGTAAAGCTATTATAAGCTGTAGTGTTTGTGCCATTACTGGGGAATATGGTATTGATTTTTTAATAAATTATGCCATAACCTACATTTTTTGCCTTAGGTTAACATTTAACACCAGAAGCACAGGAAAGGTACAATACACGGATATTAGAACAGGTTTTACTCCACCACAGACTTCAGCACTTGTTTTAAAAACGGGAGTGGTGGGGCCTTGATCACCTTTGATTGTGATGGTCCCCTGGCTCCTGGGCAGGACTAAGGACACACATGAGCAGCTGTGTAACCCCAAGTAGTTTTGGCTGCTCTGCTGCCCTGTTTCTCTTCCAAATGGTGGAGGGTTCAAAAGGAAATTAGGACCGTTCCTTACCTATAAAATAACCTTGCTCCAGTAGTGATGGATATCAACAAGAAATGTCTCAGAAGTAGGTTTAAGGATGCAAAAGAAAAAAAACATGCAGCCTGATAGCCACTGTGAGTATGTTTCGATATTTAAGTCAAACCTTTTCTCTGTGAGAGTGTTTAGGTGAGGATTTTCTTTATAACTTTCATTTTTTTAAAATTTCTTTTTAATTTTTAGAAGGAAAAAAATCAATGTAATTACCTTTTTCACTCTGTCTTTTTCCAAGGAAGAAGAGTAAAATATTTGAGAGAGAGTGCTCCATTATTCTAATGGCTAAATATAAATATCCATGTAAACCTTGAGCTGTATCACGTGTATTCTGCTGGTAAATGGGAATTAAACTCAAGATTGTTTGCTAGAAGGGCTTTCAGTGTAACCCAAAAGCAGCTCTATTTCTGTATATCAATATTCAGCTCAGAGAGAGAAGCTGGGGAGGGACAGACATCTCTGCTTTGGATGGAGACCTGCTACTACCGTGTTGTAACCTTTACTCCTGAGACAACCATTTCAAAAGCTATTTTTGCCTGCCACTTTCCACCCAGTTAGCATCAAACAGCTGCTCTTTTCCACATTATTCCTGGAAGTTCTAAGCATTGGGATGTTTTCTAGGAGGTTCTGAGAATATTGCTCCTTTTACAAAGACATGTCATTGTCAGGGACAAAGGTGCCACAAGTAAACACAGGTATGAAATCATTGTTTCAAAAAGATGGAAAAAAATATTTTGATGCAAGTATTTGTGCTTTTGCTTTCCCTGTTTGCATATCATGGAGAATTCAGGTGTGGAAATACCAGCACTGGGAATATTCTTCTCTCTGTAGATCCCTGATTTGCAGCAGAAAGTTCATCAGTGCAGATCTCAGAACCTGGTCTCCACTGCCTGAGGAGGCCAGGACACCTTGAAGTGAGGAAGTTAGTGAGGGATTCATCCAAATCCATTGCACACACCCTCATGATGGGAATATGCAGTTGGGTGAGCTATTGAGGGAGCAGCTGAGCAAAGAGAGGGAATGAGTGATTCAGGAGAATGTTTCCAGAAGAAGAGATAATGGATAGAAAGGAGATGAACTCACCAGCCCCACAAGTGAAAGTATATCTCCTGTTACACAGATATCTTATTAATGCTCTACTGACAAGGGAATTAACTCTCCAGGATAACAGTTCTGTCAATCTGCAGTCACGAGTACCTTTGTCTTTCTAAAACCTGAATTTGTGTATCATCTCCACATCCATGCTTAGAGACTGCCATGGAAATTTTGCTCCCTCAATGCGGGAAAAAACTCAGACAATTTTTAGATACTTACCAAAATATCCTCTAAGTAAAAAATTTAAAAGTCCCCATTAGTATTAAACATTTCCTCTTCATGCTGTCAGTACTGCCATGGAAAGAGAAATGTACCTCAGCTTGGCTCAAGCTTAAATTCCCTCTCTTCTTGTACTCTTTAAATAGCAGATTGTCAGCTTAAGAAACTTGTTGCTGCTGATGACTATGATTCATGAGCCATCTAAAAGAACTGGGAACTTAATGGCTGTTTCTCATATCCTGATAACTGCATTGCACTCTAATCCCCTGGCTTCTAGTTTTAAATTTATTTAGATGTGTTGTGGTGGCTGTTTCAGCTTTCAAATCACCCCAAGAGGCCTGATTTTATACTCCTCCCAGTGCTAAGCCTGGCTTTAGTGAACCTGGTCCTGACTTAGAGTTGTGGAAGAGAGGATGATGAGGCTTGTTGGCTTTAATGAACTTGAGCAGCTGCAACCAAAGTCAGGATTTTCTCTTTAGTTTACTTTGAAATACCTGGCTGGAATATCTATGATGTAACAATCTAAAATTAAAACTCATATTTGAAAATTCATGTTAATTAAAAAGGGACATCTGAAGCCAAACTGAAAAAAAAAAAAATAAAAAAATCAATGAACTAACTGGTCCTCCCTCGGTTAAGTAACATAATTTGTTCAATTTGTTTTATGTCTCTAAGTGAAGAACCTTTTACTCACTTTGATTCATGGATGGAGGTTAGAAAATGGTACAGTAGAAAGGAAATTAACATTTAACCTGCCCGCCTGCACATCCGAGCCGATGTCTCAATGTGACTGTGAGTAAATTCTCCCAATAAACCAGACAGTGTCTCCAATATTCATATGGCTGCTTGTGCCTCGAGGAAAGCTCACACAGTTTCGTAGCTATTAAAGACCAAATTAGGAAAAAAAAAATCTGAGCAGGATATATTGCTACTTGATACATGTCTATTTTTATTTTAGTTAAAGTTTAAGGGGACACGTTGTTGCCAACATACATTGTTGCAGCTTCACAGACTTAAGCCAGGTCAGTGCCTTTTAACAGCCTGGAGATTATAAACTGTTTTTTTTTTTTCAGAATACAGTCATTCTAGAAGAGGCAATGGTAAAGCAAAACACTGGTATTACTCAGTAGGATTGTGCAAATTAAGCTTGGGCTCTCCTTATTAATCCCAGTTTAGGATCAGACCTATGTATAAGCAGACAAGGCCTTGTACATCCTCAGAAACACGTTATAATATAATTGACTACACCTTAGAGAGCCAACATGAAAAAATAGACTCAATATGATAATGTACTATTTAGTTATGATAAAGAGTTTTCTTCTGGGAGACTTGGTATCAGAGAAAGAACTGCATCAGTTGCTGAGAGAGTGGCTAGTGGTTTAAAATAAAAGTGTAGAATGCATTTTGATTTCAACAGGAAGCCTGAGGATCCCTCATGATGTCCCTCAATCTTGTTAGCACTTCATTATGTCCTGTCAAACGTGTCTGAGCTGCAGGCACAGTAAAGGTCAAGCCAAGGCATCTGAGGAACACCAGACACCTTCCAATTCCTGGTTTTTAAGAACAAAGAGGGACTGTGAGCCAAGCATCTATAATGCAAAATAGAAAGTTGAATAAAAATCACAAATCCAGCTTCTTTCCTTGCTAGCTGCAGTTTGCCATCCCACTACAGGAACTTGTGGCTTTGAATTTTTCGCTGGCAGGTTGGAGATACAGTTTTATTTATTTATTTGTGGTCATCATTGCCATGGAAGCAATTGCAGTACCACACGTACTCAATTCTGCCATCTGTGAGAGAATCAGACAAGAAAAGGAGGGAGATGACTGGTTATAAAAGAAGAAAGCTGGTGTTTACACTTAGTGCTATACACCCTGAGTAATCAGCTATGATGGAGGAAAAAAGGCAGAAAAGGCTTGTAACAGTTTAATGGGTGTTTTGAGAAAATATTATGTATTTTTTTTTTCAAAGTTTGCAGTAGTGAGACTGTGTTTAATAAGTAGGATGATTGTGGTCTTTTTTGTATTCATGTTTCTACCCCCTTCCTGGTAATAGCAGTCTAATCACAGAGCAAAGAAGACAGGTTCACAAAATCTTATTTCCTTGGAGATTTGAGGCCTGACTGCCTGAGAAGCTGAAGAGGATAAAGGAGCTACTGCAGAGTGTTTCTTGGAATGGGTGCAGGATGAGACACACACCAGCCACATCTACAAGCAGAGATGCTGCTACCTGTTAAAACTCACGGTGGCTTGAATGTACATGAATATCTGTACAATTTTGTGGCCCAGTCCCTAACAAAGCAGTTTTGCATTACCCCAACAACATAAGACAGTCTGAAAATTAGGGCAACTGTCCCATTTAGGGACTCTCTGCATGTCTCTGGTGGAAAAGGTTGTGGTCATCCCTCAAGCTGTTACCTTTGGAAGTAGATTTGTCCTCCAGGGTGCAGGGTGAGCTCTTCAGGTCCTCAATTCCTCACCTGCTGTTGGTCAACGCGAGTTGGATGAGCTGGAATTGTTTGAGAAGTGGGTCTTTGCTAGGACAGTTACATGGACTGAAAAGAGTTCAGGACACCTTGCAGATCTACAGGGTGGTGGCTGTGGCAAATAGGGTCACGAGCCAGGGACAGTTGTGTCTTGACCTGTAAGCTGGAATGAGGTGTGTGGGTCCCTTTCCATCACTGTTCTGGGTTGGGGTGAAGAGATTTTTTATCTCTTTGTATGTTTTTAGGGTGGTGTTTGATATCCTGGTTGCAGTCTTAGCCGTATTTATGGACCAAATCTCTACAGAAATACTTTGAGGATGTGGAATGTGTAGAAAACAAAAATAAGATAATGTTAAGATACAAGACAGTGACAGCACCTTATATTGTACAAACACATTTCTGCTTCAAATGGGTTTTGGTTTTGTTCCTTTGTAACTATTATTAGAACTAATTTCAGGATAGTAGCTTCCAATGCCTTTTTCAGAGAGACGTGGAGTAAAGTAGCTGTCTGTGGCAGAAAAGAGAAATGTGGAAAAAAAGAGAGCTACAGAATGGAGAAAAATGGTGTTTGAACCAAAAGGAAAAACGCTGTGTATGTGCTGTTAGATGCAGCTTTTTTGTTTGCACTTCATTTGATTATCAGTATTTTCAGCCATCTCAGGCATTAATACATCTCTGCAGGGAGGGGCAGGGTTCATAGCCTTTCCAAAGCAGCACTAATGAGTGCCTTTAACTTAATAAAATGATCATTTGCCAACTACTTACCATAATGTGAACTAGATGCTTTCAGTCCAGAGATTAAAAGGAGTTTTCTTTGCAAATGCACTGTAGTTGCTACTACTACGTGAGTCATATGCAGATACACAGTGTGTTCATTGGTTATTGTTTTTTGAAATCTTGAGATCTCTTAAAATAGGTTGGAAGGAGTTGTTAGAGTCTATATTGTTTCAATAATATATGGATTATCACTCTCTAAATACGCAATGACATAAAAGGCAATAATGCCTTTTATGGATCCCATGTGGCCTATTACACTAATGATCCATGAATAATGGGGTCATGGGATGAGTTTTGAACAGTGCCTTTCTTTGTTGGTTGTTTTTCTCATTTATTTACCCAGGAAAATTCAGTTTTAAGTATCTGCTTTTCAGCAAGGTCCTACCATTTAGTGAGTTTTCATGCGGGTTAATGGATGCCAGAGAGGTCAAGTGACTTCCCAAAGGTTATACAATGAGTCACTGAATTTGTTGAGAATAAAATACAAGAACCTCTAGTTTTCTGTCCTTTGCTCTGACTGATGCTAAAGCAGTGAGATTTCGGATCAGCATGACCTCTGCTAAATCTCTGTGTTGCTGCTTTGAGGAGGCATCAAAGCTTGGTGTTCAATGGAGAAATCTGAAGCTCCTGAAGCAACATTTCCCATATTTCTCACGGAAACAACCAGAAAGAGCAGAAGGGCTGTGACACAAACAAGCCGCTTTGATCCTTGACATAGATTCTCTCTTAAATAAAACTAAACAACATAGAGTTAAACAAACACACAGAAGCCCACAAACACAATTTTCCTAATGCTAATCCAACACGAGAGTGTTTGTTTAGAGTGAATTATGTTTCCCACCTTTCTGCAACGGTGTTTCTTCCACTTCAAGTGGAAAACCTCTGCATTAATCTACGTGATTAACAATTGTGATTTACCTCCTTCCAAAGTGAAACCTGGCACTGCTCCTCCAAGCCCTTTAGGCATGGAGGCTCAGTTGCAAAGGGCAAGGTGTGTCCTGGAGAGCATCACCGAGCTGTTCTGGATGCACTGGTGGAGATGACAAGCATGACACACCACACCATCACCCTTACTCTGACCTTGTACCTTCCTCTCAAGTCTCTGTCAGGAAGAGAAGGGTTCCTGTGCTGAGCTGAGCTTGGGCACTGAAAAATTACATGCCCCGGGAACATCTCTTACCTGGATGCTCCCATGTTTGCTCAGCTGAAAAATTAGGTACCTCTTGGTGCATTTCTCTTCTGATTTTGTGTGTCTACAGAGCTCTGCAGCTCCAAAGCATTCATTATTATCATCATTACTACCTATAGAATATTCATGCCTTTAATATAGTATAAAACAATTACAGAATGTAAGGTACTACGGAAATACAGAAAGATCTGCCTGGAACAATAATTTGATTCTGAAACTTTGTTGCTAAAAGACTTCAGGGTAAAATTTTAGTACAACATATGAGCTTTTAATGAAATGACTCCCATTACTCCTAGTCTAAATGGACAAAACCTACATAACACACGGAAAATTTTCATTTTCTTAGCAAATAATCTGTATTAGGGTATAGCTGTCAAATTCTAATTCATCAATCAGTAGTCAGCAATGAACTGGAAGTGTTTCTAGCACAGGTGTTTCCGCACCTATGCACCTTCCTGAGCTGGAAATCATACTGGTTGTTTATCTGAAAACACATCAGGTGAATGCTGTTGCTCATGGGTGTAGAATCATCACAGAATGTGCCTGAGAGATCAGACAAGACACCTCTGCTCTGCCCGTGTTTCGACGCTGCTGACATCTGGTGTTGTATGGGGGGGGTGGCTGGAACATATTCACAGAAAGGGGGCGAGGCCATGGATCGTGTTGTAGCTGTTTCAGCATAGAAGGAGGTCACAATTAATTAATTAATGTCACTTGTGATTCCTTAAGCTGTGTGTTGGCTGCGTAAATACCCTGGTTTTTGCTTGTTTTGCCTCCCCTCTGAGCGAGCCGATGCTGTTGCTGCCCCTGCAGCAGCTGAGTGCCTGCAACCATCTTACTTAAAAATAGATTTGAGACCCACAGTGTCGAGGAGAAGTCACACAATGGCTTTCTGACAGCCCGTTGCACACGCTGATCAAGGCACTGGCTTTAAAACAGTTTGGCTTATAATTATATCTTTACAGCTAACTGGGCTATCCAAATGATTTTCTCCTCTCCCCCTCCCCAAGTCTACTGACCTGTGGCTAATGAGATTTGGGTTTCGATTAGTTGTAGAACATAAATTAACTAATCAATGAGAATGGATTCACATCCTTTCTTGTAAAAGAGCTCTGCTGCAGTGATCTGTATTTAATATTCAAATCAATTTCAAATTCTCAGGATGATTCTGCTAATATGGCAGGCTGGGACTCGCAGCATCTGTATCCTTGCCACAGCCTGTAAATATGGGATGTTTATGGAATCGCCCACTGACCTCCAAAGCCTTCTCTGGTCTCATTGATTTACTATTTCACTTAATAGTGATGATGAGAAGCTTAGAGGCTGGCAGTGAAGCCGGGAGAGGAATGTGAGAAAGCATTTTCCCTTCATTTACAAGAGTGTTAAGACTAAGGAGAAGTCACAGGACTTTGAAAAATGCTGTTTTGTTTTTGATATGAAAATTTGGGGTCAGTTTTATTCCACCTCAAATTTCCCCTCTTTCTAGAGATGAGGGTAAAAATATGGTCATTAGCAAAAAGCAGTTTTCTAAGGGTGAGGTTCTTTCGTTTGCTTTCAAGGCAGAGAGAACTTTATCTTTTGGCTTGCTGTAAATGTCTCATCTGTACAATTAACCAGCATCTTGGCATAAAATGTGAAAATTTGTACAGTCTTCAAAGCATCTGTGGCCTTTATGGTACAAGTTCTGTTAGTACTGAAGCCACAGAAAATTAAATGTTCCCCAAAGAACTTCCAGATGTGTTTTATTCTAATAGGGTCATTATACAGTAAATTAAAAAGCAGAGTAAATGGAACTGTAAAATTTAAATTAGTCTAAAACCACATCTCTTTGCTTTGAACATTCATTTGTGGGGTTGCATTTGCAATAAATGTGAATTAGGCGGCTGCAATAACTGTTAATCATATATTTATAAAATAGTAATGAGGAAATGAATAGCAGAGTAAGACAGCTGCACATTTCTCTAATAGTATGTCAACTGTGAACATAATAAGATGTAGAAAATTGTTTGGTGTTATGCTGATAATGCAGCTGAATGTAAGAGATCACTTCAACCTCTTAACTTTACAGGAAATTATATATAAAATCCATAAAAAGCCATAATAATACATTAGGCCTCTGAATTGTAGTCAATGTTTTTCTTTGCTTTGATTTTTCTGAAATGGGCCATACTTTTCCCGAAGATCTGCCAAAGATCACTAAGGCTTTTGTTTCAGGCTGCACTTTATTCATCATCTTGCAATTTCATTTAAGAGATAGTGCTTCTAAAAGACAAAAGTGATCTAACTTCCCTGCTCCAGGAGAGCTCTGGGAGCTTCCACCTCCCTCTCCTTACAGAGTTTTGCCAGGCCTTGAGCATCCCACCTCTGAGCCTCAGTGGGATTATCACTGCTGGAGCTAGTGATTCAATTCAGAACCCCACACGAGGCATAGCAAAATGGGAAATCTAAATTTTACATATATATTTTTTTCAGAGAATAGGTATTTTTTATATATTTACTTCTCTATGTTTACTTCCCTCAAATATATATATATTTGAGAGTAGTAAATGGTTGTTAACATGGCCTGAGGGCATCTGTCTGTCTTTCCCAACCGTGGTAAAATTATAAAAGGGTCAGGATAATTGCAGAAAAAACAAATCAAACGGCCCAAACCCAAGAAATAAATTGAAATATTCAAACAGCCCTCTAGATCTGCTGCCTGTGCCAGCAGACGTCGCAGCCTGCCCTCGTGCCAGGTGCTGCTCACTTGCACTTGCAGTCTTTAACCAGCCTTAATTGAATTTTGCAACTGAATTGGGGTGAAGAGGAGAATTACAAAGCTAACAGGAAAAAAATTAGGCAAGTGCTGGGCTGCAAACAGCCGAGCAGGGAATAGGTGCTAAATGTGTAATGGGAAGGCTGCCACAGGAAATGTCACTTATCAAAGTGGCAGGACTTTGCAAGGAAAAGCAGGAGAAAGAAATGAGGGGCCCAATCCCAGCACTCTCTGATGCCACGGTGAACAGTGCCTGTGATTTAATAAGCTGTTTGCTGGGATGTGGCTTTGGAACTTGGGCTAAAACTGGTGGGTTTTAATCCAGAGCTGGAAGGTGCTGAGCAGAGCTCAGCTTGGGGGCTTGGGGGTGCCTGATCCCCAAAAGAGCACCACGGGATAGCAAATATTCTGATTTTGCTATGGAACAAACCCATGTCTGCTATTGACTCCCTTTTCACTATGGAATGCATAATGAAATGATGTGTGATCTGACTGCAGATTGTGTGATTTTACCATAAACAGTTTTCTCTGATTTGACCCTAAATGTTTCCTGCAGTACCATGTTGTGATGCATTTTTAATTTTTTTTTTAATGCATTTGCATTTGGAATGACACAAGCAGCTCACTTTTGTTTTTTAAAATGCAGAGAGGAAGGAAGACTGAAGATCTTACAATCTCCCAGACTAAAAGTCTTTCAGTTGGTTCACAGAAACCATGATAGACTTGAAAAGGAGGAGGAATGAATCCTCTGTGGGCAGAAAGGAGGATTTTTTCAATTAGTCCTGTGTGTTTAAGGGTGAGGTGAGGGGCCACCAGAGGTCTGGGTGGCCAGGTCAAGGTCAGGAGGGCTGCAACACCATCAGCTCTTTTGGCCTTTTGGAAAACCTTTGCAGTCCCTCACTGAACCCAACCTTTAGCCTTCATCAGGCTGTTACCCTTAATGCACATGGCTTTTATTTTATTTTGTTTTTTTTTTGGTTGGGAGATGGCACAAATCTTTTGGTCATCTTAAAAATCATAAAGCTATTGCATAGTGGCCAGATAGGAACAAAAAGTGTCCTTGGTGTAACCCTATCAAAGGAAATATTGTTCATACAACATCGTCATCTTATCCTGAGCTGTCATGAGAGGCAGAAAAAGGGACACAGGACACAGACACAGACATAGATATGAAAATACATTCAGGTTGAATTCATCCTATAAAATTTTGGCCTTCTACTTGCCAAAACAAAGCAAAAAAATGTTCTTATTAAATATAAATTAAAGGATAAGCAATGGAAAATGGCTTGTTTTCAAATCTTTCTTTTTTTCCCCCTTCTTTGAAACAGACTGTTCAATTCTCCAGGAGAAGCAAAGTTCAAGCTCTCATTTCCCTCTGTACATTTCTGTGTTAGTGCCTCACAAAATAGCAGTTCATTTCTGGAAATCCTATTACTGTCCACACTCAAGCAGCAACTTTAACAGATACATCTGTTACCTGGCAGCTTCTTCCTACACAACTCCCACCTCTGAGAGTTAAAGCTTATAGTTTTAACAGGAAAATTGAAATAGCCCAATTTTGAGCAATGCACATTTTGGGGAGAGGGGGGGGGAAGAAAAAGAGCACATGCCACTGTCAGCGACGAGAGCCTCGTCTCGCCTTACACTCTGATCTGCACAGACACAGAAAATAGAGTGTGCATTATCATTATCTTAGAGATGATTATTTGGTGTGTGGACACTCAACCAAAGGACTAATGCAATCAGAAAGTTAAAATATATGGGCTGGAAATACAAATTCATTAGATGTACACAGAAGGTATGGTGCAGCGGGTCTGTCGTTTAAATTAGATTTTGACAATTATATGGATAGTCTGGTTGAGATGACATATGATTTGCTCACTTTATCTATGCCATGATTTAATTACTGCAAAAGATGTGTGGAGTTAGGACCTTGTTGTTCTCTCATGACCCTAAGCTGGAGTGGAGTTGGGTCCTTTTTGTGTTCTTGGTGTTTGCTGCCTGAAAGAGTTTTGTGTATTTATTTGTGTGTGTGTATGTATATATATATATACATAGATATAATTTTATTTTTTTACATGAAATTAGTATGTGTTTGCACCCAGTGGAACTGATGCAGATCTTTCCACTGACCTCAGCAGGGCTGAGCCTCACTCTTGCCCTGTGCCTCACCCTGTGAGATGCTCCTCACGTGGAAACCGCCTGTTTTGCCATTCAGGATCCAAAGCAAAGAGCCAGGGCTTCCCCCCCAGTCAAGCCCAGGTGCCTTGTACCTCGTGCATGAACACAGCCAGTCTCCACCTTCCCATTCTGGGCCAGGAGAAGAATGTGTTGGGTCTCCATCCCCTCTGCTCAACCAGGCACCGGCCTGAGACGCTGTGGTGATGGTGAGCTCAGCTGGACCATTCCAGGCTTCTGGAAACATCTTCTCCCTCCCCACCATCCTCAGAGGCTTCCAAGAGACATCATCAGCAACACACTGCCAGTGAGTGGTGTGTCACAGTGGAAGCATGGCCAGCCCTGTGTGAGGATCTCCAGATGTTCCTGTGGCTTCTGGGTGGAATCATCGCTGTGGTGCGAACCCCGCCGGCACCAAAAGCACCTCAGCTCCTCCTCACACCACCCTGCTCTACCTGGCTCTTGCCTGATATTTATTAGCAGCATTTATTCATGCTTTAAACGTGGTGCATGTGCACAAAAAAATGCAGCACCGGGTTCCATCGTTTAGGCAGACAAATGATGGCGACGTCTCTCTCTGAACATCGAATACATATGAACCCCCCCCAACTATTAAAATGGAAGTGTGATTTGATAACTTCTTACAAACCCAGCAAATGCCACTTCTTACAAATGAACACCAGCAATCAATTTAATTTCTCAAATAAAATGATTAAATTGCTGTTATTGTGGAATCATTATTTTATTGCTAAAACCTTTTAAAATGTTAATTATTGCGCCCCTTGAAAAGCTTTCATCTTGCCTGACTTTGCTCTTGTACAAAAAAGTGTCTCCTGGTTGTGACTTGCAAATTGATTGAAAATTCGTGCTTTACCTTTCCTCTCCCTCTCTCTTTTTATTTTTTTAACACCTGCAACTATTCTCCTTGGCTGTAATATTTATATGAATTTAACTTTAATTTTTCTCTGCTTTCATCTTCTGAATTAGTCAGTATAAAGCATAGATCACTCCTTCTCTGCTGCTTTGCTGTTTATTTGCTTTAACAATAGGTTCATTAACTAGATTTTGGTGCTCAAGCTATGTGGACACATCCATTTCAAAGGAGGCTTTAATGGCATTTCATATCTTTCTACATTAAGGAAGATTAAAGTATATTACAATACCCTTTACTGCTCTATTTTCTTCATTTTAGAAGTGGTCAGTTTTTAAATTTTTTTTCCTCTTTCTTTCATCTGCAGTGTTCAATAAATTGTCCAGGCCTTTCAGATGATAGTTCCAGCAAATTGAGTTCCATATTACAACTCTGAACCATTGTTTAGCCCATCATCAGTCAGATAAAGCACTCCTATTCACACAGGACATCAAAAGAACAAATATATGTTCAAAGTGGCTAAAAAGATTACTGTGACTTGGATATATCATTTTGTTAATTGTTAGTGATTATTCTACTAGCTTAGAGGTGGTGAATTTGCTGACTCTGAGCTCATGCCTGTGATGTAATCAGAGTGGAATATATAGATATTCACGGCTGGAAATTACACCATTCAAAAAGGGTCGGGTCTATCACCCTCTAATAGCTGAAGGTGGACTAATAGCAACGTTTTAATAAGAAGAAAGATGCAGACTGATGTCTTCATCTCACCCGGAGGGAAGGTCGTGAAGCGCTCCGGAGAATTTCAGCCGTGCCGGTGCTCAGATGAATCAGGTGATGGTGGTGGGTGCTGAGCCAAACTGAGCCTCGGTGCACCTTGAGATTGGTTGGGTTGTACCTGGGAGAAGTCTGCCCCAGCTTGAATTGAGGCTGTTTGCCAGGTGAGAGTGGCTGAAGTTAATGCTTTGAGGTCCCGGTCCTGTGGAGGTTGATTTGCACGTGTTTAAAGCTTTATGCTCTGAGCAATCCCTCGGAAATCACGGGCAATATTTTAATGACTCCCAACACTGCAGTATCATGGTACCACACAGACCTAATATGTCTGTCCCCACAACTCCAGTTGTGGTGGGGAGGTATTTTAGAGGTGGGAGACGGAGACACAAAACCTGAGACCCTCCGAGTTACTGAGTGACCAACTCCCGGGCTAGAGAGAAACAACCGAGCAGCTGCCTCTGAGTTAAGGTCAGAGAGAAGGAAAAAGAAATAACCCCATCTAAATTTCCAGCTCCCAGGCACTCATGTTTCCTCTGACACTCGGGTATCTCAATAAAAACATGCATATTTGCAGGATATAAAATGAACACTTGTCTGCCTCTGCAGGCTCCTGCTCTTCAAAGGTAATTTCTGAAATCTTGCAAATGCAAAGAGCTTAAGAAGAAGTTCTGAATAGAGGCTGCCTAAAATTGCAGGCTGCATTTCTCTCCTCGTGTATTTTACCCTGCACTGGGTAAAATGGAGAGGCAGCACTAAGGATGCCTGAGCATACGTGAGGCTACGGCTGGAAGACAGATTTTCCAACAGAACAATTGCAGGGTGTAGGTTTTAGGCAATAAGCAGGTAGCCTCGTTCTCTCAAAAGAAGAAAGAAAATAATGGAAAACTGTAACATTCATTTGGAGGCCTCAAAGGCATAAAAAACCCAATTCCAACTGTTATAGGTCCCTGCAGGAGTCTACAAAGGAACTAAGCTTTTTAAGTAAGAAAACTAGATTTTGGCCCAGAGGGCCCTGTCATTGCTGCTTAATAGATGAAACTCTTTTGATACAAATATGCTGTTTACTTCTCAGCTTCAGCTTTCATAAAATATAACCTTTTTATGATTTATGACCCCTGAAAAAGTGCTGGATGGATTTTTAGCTCTGAATTGGTTGAATGTCAACAAGAAAAATACAGATAACATATAGAAATAGCAGGGTGTTAATGCCACACAAAATGATGAAATTATTTTTGTTTAGAAAAGTTAAGTTTGTTCTTAAAGTTCTGTGCGAGTGAAACTGAGGAAAAGGTTTGCTGGTAAAGCCATGGGAGGCTTTGCATGATGCAAAATGGTATGGAGGGTTTAGATGAGATGTTGGGAAGAAATCCTTCCCTGTGAGGGTAGGGAGGCCCTGGCACAGGTTGCCCAGAGAAGCTGTGGCTGCCCCATCCCTGGAAGTGTCCAAGGCCAGGTTGGACAGGGCTTGGAGCAACCTGGGCTAGTGGAAGGTGTCCCTGCCCATGGCAGGGGGATGGAACGAGATGAGCTTTAATGTCCCATCCAACTCAAGCCATTCTGTGATTCTGTGCTGCCTTTTTGCTCTAAGACAGCATTTGTTTACCTAGAAGTAGTAAAACTGATGACACAGAATTGAGATGTGACTCCAGGGAGGGACAGACAGTGAATGCAATGTGGTTGCTCACCCCTCTGGTACCAGCCAGAGTAATGCAACCACTCATGTAACCACTGCAGATTCATTATTTTAATGAGAAATTAAAGACTTGCTCCAAAACTCAAGTTGTATAAAGACTCCTATTACTTGTAGTGATTAGTAAAATAAAACAGAAATTATCAGAAGTGACATAATCTGTCTTCCTTCTTTATTTACCCAAGTTATTTTTTTCCTCTTGACACCCGTATTGATACCTATGGACAAGTTGTAATATATAGTCGTGTTTTAATAGATTGGTCAGTGATTAAAAGGCAACACAAATAAAATATTAGTGTTGTGAAATGGAAATGGTGGTACCAGAGCTTTGAGGACTGGTACACAAACATAAAGATGGGGAAAAACTGTTTACAAGAGGATTGCACACATTTTCTTTTTTTACTGTTTTCCACTGTGTATTATCTTTTTTACAGCTTCTTTGCTTAACATTAGCAATGTACTTGTTTTTCAGGTGGCTTTTCTCATGTTGTTTGTGAACCTGCTGAACAACAACACAAAAAAAAAGGTTGATTTTTCTGGATGCTTGGGGAAATAGCCTGATCCCAGACAAATTGCCCAGGAAGTCTCGGAAATGACTTAGCCTGCCACAGAGGCAAGGTTGTAAAAATTGAAAAGGTTTTCACTTTTGACTCTTCCAACTATTGCAGAAAGAGACATTTGCTGGTGTATGGTCTCGAAAACTGTCACTGAGCAAATTAAAATAACAAAAATATCCATCTGTGGACCCCCACACATCCAGCTTTCCTGCCTTGCTCTGTCAGAGGGAATTAATCAGCCAGGGTGTGCTCAGCAATGGTGGCTGACACTCGGCAGCTGCAGGGCTTTTGCAGAAAATATACACAGGTATTGGTGCTGGAAAACACAGTATTCCACTGATCTGGATGTTCCCTCTTTGTGTGTTACAGAAAAGAGAAAAGGAAGCTGAAATGGGAAGGCACGGGAGAAGGAAGGATGCTGGAGTATTATCTGTCCTTCACAGCTACTTCTACAGCTCAGGAGGCTTTTCATGGGGTCTGAGGATGGAAAAACAACCTGGAGCACTGACTCCCAAGCCTTTCATGCAGGAATGGCCTGACAGACTAGCTAGATATCCACAATAGCCAGACCAAGGCTGCCCAGGACAAGATGTTCTACCTGAGACTTGTAAGTGTCCATGGGACATCTGGGATCCTGTCCTGGAGCAGGGATCCTCTCCTAGTTATAATTCTTAGTCATAAGGCTTGACTTTCCTGTGGTTGTTCAAAGTAAGCAGGATGAGCTGACTCCTCTCCTTTATTGACTTCTGAAAAGCCTGTTATTGAGGGAGGTTTTAAGCACATGGTTGAAGTTCAGTGTGTAGTTTAAGTGCTCACCTGAAGGCCTTTGTTCACTTTCCCATCAGTCAATCAATCAATATCTGCACAGAGCCTGGAAAAATGCCATGGAGGAGGAGGAGGAGGAGGAAGGGAGACAGGCAAAGCTGGCCATCAGCCAGATGTTCAAGGATACTTGGAAACCAGACAAGGCAAGTGTTTGCCTGAGGGGGATCTCCAAAAGCACCAAACCAAAGAAATTCTGCAGAATTAAAATTTCTTTGAAACTGACTGTAGAAGCTGGTTGGAAGCAGAATTGAGGGGATCCCAAAATTAGCCTGCTCATGCAAATAACCTCAGAGGGGGTTTACACTGAGCAACAGGAAGCATGGGTCACCCTGAGTCATTATACAGGTTCTATGCAGACAACTTCATGCCCCTTGGACTTCCCACTGCTTAGATCAACACTAACCATTATCACTTTTCAACTCATTCAATTTTCAGTAATGTATCTGGTTGCAGAACTGGATCCTTTATGTTTTTATTCTTCCAGTCTTTAGACCTTTACATCTCTTCATCCCCCAGGTTGGGAGGTTCAGTGGTCCTCTGTCAGTTTGGCTGTAGGAAAAGACCATTGAGAAGTCAACACCTGCCTTTGAAAGCACCCTGAAACCTTCAAACTTTGCCTGATCAATGAAGAAACTGGAAAGAGGAAGTAAAGTGTGCATATATATATATACACACACATATGTATATATTACCTCTTGAGGTATAGGTCTGTAGTTTGCTCTTGGAGATGAGAATTGAGAAAGCTTCAGCCAAAACTAATTAAGAAACATTAATGTCTATTAGGAACTCTCTTTTTGAACTTTTCACTGCAGCTGTTTCTCGTGGATTGATCTCTTCCTTAAGCAGATATATTAGTGAAAATATTCACCTCTTCTATTCTGTCTCACTGAGGAATTGCTGGTGACTACATTTCTATATGTTTAAATTCAACAGTCCATCTGATGTACTCTCTGCCTTTCCAGACATATTCATGGGACACCATAATCTGCAGCAACATGTATGAAATCAGATTGCATTCAACCTGGGAATGACCTACACCCTGAACTCTATAAGCAGTGTATTTTCACACCTATTAGCCTTTGAGGTGTGAAAACAAGAAGGGTGGTTTATACCTGCATGGGTGAGAGAAGGATAGAAAACTCTACCTGTTCCTTTAAGGGTAGCCCTGTCCCTGTTCCCAGCCTTCCTTAGTCATCTTCCTCCAGCATCTTTCTCCCATGTAGATTGAGGGTCTTTTTTGAGGTGGTTTGGGGACTATTTCTGAGGCATGTTTTAGGAACATGGGGTTTGCTTCAAGACACACATATGAAAGTTCAGTATCTGGCCATTGCAGGACTTTATTGGTGGATGTGCTGTAATTAGGATGGCACTTTGTTCTCATTACACACTCAGTTCATCCACGAGCTGCTGGCAGAGAGCAGGATTTAACTGCAGTGCACAGTCCTATGTCCTGTAGGGAATCAGGCACTGTAGGAGTGTTTCCCTGTGATGTATCAAAGGGGTATTTATTGTATCAGGTACAATAAATACAAACCAGACCTCTTAATATTGGCAGGTGGACCAAGTGACCCTGCCTGGGGTTTGCATGGAAGAGTTTCAGGAAACATTACAGAATCACAAAAAAGTTACCTCCTTTTTTCTTTTAGGAACTCACCCACAACCATTTCAACCCACTTTTCCCAAAGTTACCTTGTATATCATTAAATAGCCAGCTGATGCCAGTATTTATACCAAAAAGGTGTTTCACCTTTCCTTCAGTCCTTTTCTTTATTTTTCCTTTTCTGATTTATAGCAATTTTTACCCAGTCATTTGAATGTTGCTTTTGACAGGGGAAAAAAAAAATCTCTGCTTAATAAGAAATCAGCTAAAACCTTACATTTAAATGCTGAATGCCTAATGGCAAATCTGGTGATGTGATTCATTGGCACTAGGAGTATTCATTTTGCTTGGGGAACTCATTTAGCTGAAGGCACTGTGCTTATGTCCTGCTCAATGGTCTTTGGATAAAGAGAATTTACTTTACTTGTCTACTTTGAAGACTAGAAATTTGGTAGTATTTCATTTTCAGTTAGAAAAGCAAAGAACTGTTCCGATATTCTCTTGAAGCTGTTCTGAAAAGTGGCTCATAATGACAGAATCACAAAGGTCATGTGCTATTTTCTTTCCATAAATCTGTCAGTGGAAATATTACAGGTTTTCCTGGTCTTTATCCACTCGTTTGTTGCGATGAGAGTGTGAGATTGGTTTGGGCTCCTGTGAAGTTCTAAATGTTGGAAATAAAATGCAGAGCACAAATGAGAGCAGCTGCACCTCCTTGCTGTTGGAGGCTCGGACTGGGGATATCCACTGATAGAAGAGTAGGCTCATTGAACATGGGTGGCTGAAAAGGATCCTCACAGTTCATTGGAAATGGTTCCTTATATGGACAGGGAAGTGAAGGATGAGGAACCCTCTTATAGGGTTTTATGCATCAAATGCAGCAAGGAAAACAAGGGAACATGAAATGAGGCCTTCAATTTTTGGTACTAGGCCCTGCTGAAATAAACTGGGAGTTGTAGGAGTGTGTGATTTGCTAAATCTCCAAAACCTGGGAGCTTCTGTAACCAGTACCCAATGGAGGGTCTAGGAAAAACAACAAAAGTGGGTTTGAAAGAATCACAGAATACCTTGGGTTGGAAGGACATTAAATATCTCCTCATTCCCACCCCCTGCCATGGGCAGGGACACCTTCCACTAGCCCAGGTTGCTCCAAGCCCTGTCCAACCTGGCCTTGGACACTTCCAGGGATGGGGCAGCCACAGCTTCTCTGGGCAACCTGTGCCAGAGCCTCCCCACCCTCACAGGAAAGAATTTCTTCCCAATATCCCATCTAACCCTTCCCTCAGGCAGTTTGAAGCCATTCCCCCTTGTGCTGTCATTCCATCCCTTGTCCATAGTCCCTCTCCAGCTCTCTTGGAACCTCTTTAGGTACTGGAAGGTGCTTCAATCTCTCCCTAAAAGGAATTTGGATCAACTCGAGGTAAGCAGAGAAGCCCATCTCTGCCCTTTCTTGGACTACCTATATTCTGTGAAAAATGAAAGGAAAACAAACTAGTGGTTTTGAAAACATGACTCTTACTATCTGTCAAAATCCCATATAAAATCAGTTGATCTCCTTGTTCTGGAATAACGTGTCTGTTTTTCCCTGGCTTAGAGGAGTGTTTATTAACTCTGAGAGCTGGTGTATACAAGGGAGTGAGCACGGAACCAGGGTGGGGTTTAAATTTCAGCATGATAATGACTCCTCAGTAACTCCCAGTTTAGATACTTTACTACAGCACTCCAAGTGTTTTGGAGTGGGCTGCCCAGAGCAGCTCCAAGGAGCTGATGGAACGAGGGTGTCCATGGGCTGGGAGGGGACAGCCCTGGAGAACTGGTTCTGCAAGAGCTGCTTGGGATTATTTCTCCAGACAGACAATTTCTAAATCTGGTTTTCCCTGAGTGTTGAGAGCACATTTGTGGCTGGATGTGTGCATGTGAGTGAGTGTGAGCAAACGGCTTTTGGCAGCAGGACAAGCCCCGTTTATCCCAGACACAAAGCTGGCCAGAAGCTGGGATTTCTTCACACGTGGTTCATGGCCATGGCTGTGAAGTCTGCCAGATTTATAGACTTATTGGTCAGAGATGGAATTGAGTCAGTAATTATAGGTAGTAACTGTGATTGATCCTATAAAACACAGCATATGTTTGCATTTTTAGGACGGTATGACTATTTTTTTTTAAGATGTGGCCTGATTACAAGTCAATTTGGCTCAGTGTCCAGTTTATTCAATTCCTTCTGTGCTCCAAGTCAGCATCCATGTTATTCATGTGGACTTGGCTAGTGACAAAGAGCTACATTAATCTGGAATCTTAATGGATATTTCCAGAACTGTGATATCTGATGTGATATACAAGTAAACCTGAATGAGATCAACATTTGGTTTTGGAAGAGTTGTCCTATTTTTGTTCCCTGTTTTTATTTTTCTTCTTTTTCTGTGGTCTAACTGTCATGTATTCATTGTTTTGATATGCCTAAATTCTTGAATTCTTTACTTATTTACTTTAATTATTTATGCCCAAGAGTGTCCAGGTTTGTAGAATATAACAATTTGGACCCAACAGGATAGTGTCTATAATTCACAGACCTCTCTGTAAAGAGGTATTTACTGATATGGGGCAGTACCTAAATACTTCGGGAAAAAAAAAATTATGTGTTATAGTCATCCCAAGGGAATCACACTTATCTAATAGCAACAGTGAATTTAGTAATTTTTTTCATGGCTGCTTTTGAGCCAAAGCAAACATCCCAAAATATTTACTCATGGAACAAGTCTGGGTGAACTGCACAGTGTGTTTGAAGGTTTTGCTTGGTTTTGCTTTATGTTCTTGGGGATCAGTTACATCACCAAGTCACAGGAGAGGCTTTGGTGATGTTGTAGATGCTGTTAAACTCTGTGTTGCCACCAGTGTGAACTATGGATTTGCAACACAGCCAGAGATGTGTCTGGTTATTACTATTTTTTTTAAAACATTTCCCCACAAAAATGAAACAATCCTTTAATATGAAATCATTCTTAAAACTTAATGAAATTGGTATGTATTACCTGTGTTTCATCACTGCAAGCTCATTCCTGGTCATGAACTAAAACAAAGTGTAAGACTCTTCTGGTGATTGTTTGTTGGCCTGGGGAACACTAGGCAAGGTCAACCTCAGCTAAATGCTGTGTACAATTACCACGTCTGGTGTCACTAATTGGCACTTTAGCAAAGAGATCTTGGACAGGTTTTACTCCACTCCAAAGCTGGGAACATCATTTCATCAGAAATGTTACCACACAGGTATCCTTTCACCTGCCAGGATATCCTGTTATCATGGCTAACAAGGAAAAACCAAAGTCCTGCACAATTATCATTTAAACCCTTACGGTTTGTCTGTGGCTCTCACTCTAACAGTGCAATGAGGCATAAATAAATGAGATTAAAGCAGTCAATGGCTTACAGATCTCTCTCATTCCTTTGCAGCAATGCCCTGGAAATCTTAAATTCGTTTAAGACAACTCCACAGCTCCCTTGTAGAGTAACTGGCAATGCTGCTGTGGCAAAATTGCAAATAACTTACCCTGAGAATTTCCAGTTTTCTCCTGCTGCTGCTATTTCCTGTTGGACTGAGATCTGCACATGTGAGTAACAGACATCTTGTATATGTTTACTCTCTTTTGGAAGCATTTGCAGTTTGAGGTTTCTAGAGTAACTGCAGCTCAGGCAGGATTTCTGTTCTCTTTGCAGGGAAGTGCTTAATTGTGGACCTGAATCTGGGCCTTACAGTAGAAACAATATCTATATAAAGGAAATGCTGAGATGAGTAATAAAGAGCAATCTTCTTGTGAGTAAATAAAAATTACAAAAGGAAACAATAATCAATACATTTTACAGTTCAAGAGTTCAGCACACGCTGTTTCAGTACAGTACAATGGATGGGCAGCCTCTGTGGATTATGAATTCCCACATTTATGTGGAAACAGAAGTAAATAACTGAAACAAGAGTCATGTTGCAAGAATGTAAAACCAAGCTGGACTTAATGGTGTGCTATATTTAAAAGAGTGATGTGGTCCAAGGAGTGTTCACTTTATCTTTTCCTTCAAGCTTGGCTGCCTGCAACCTGCCAGGACCAGCTAATTCAAAAGAAACCATTTTTCTCTATTTCAATCGCCAATAAAATACAATATGCATTGCACTTTGTATCCCTGAATCCCAGAGCCTGATGCTACCAGATATCAATGTATTATAGAGGTAAATAAACATCTCTTCTTTTAGTTGGGAGAGCCATTGCTTGGTACAGGTGTAGGGGAAGGGCAGGGCAGTGCAGTGATGCCATAAACTCTAGAAATAGTCTTTTGGAGGGAATAAATGGCTGAAAGCTTCTTGGCATCTTGTAAACCTTTTTAATTTGATGAGTTAGGTGCAGAAACACCATCAAAAACCTGGTCTTAGATCACCTATTCAAAATCAGACTTTGTGCATCACCTCTCCTTCTCTGACCTGTTTCTCCCTCTTCCCCTGCTTCTCATGCTGCTGCAGTTATCAGTCAGGGGCTGATCTCCAGCTTTGGTCCCTTTCATCTCTCCACTGGGGTATGAGAAGTGATTTAATGGGGCCATCAGTGATCCCTCTAAGCGGGAAGGACCTTCCAGAGGGTTGGAAGGGGTGTAACTGGCTCCCAGTTTTGCTGCCATGAGCACTCTTGGGCAGGCAAGGCATGAAGGGTCCACTCGTCCCTCCAGGAGGAAAGCAGGGCTGGATGGACCATTGGATTTCAGCTGGGAATTGAGGGATGCAGGTGCTGTTTTGCCCTGATACTTCAGCATGACGAGGAGCCAATGTTCAACAGCATTTTGGTCCATAAAGGCTGGCCAATAAACCTGGTTTTTGTACAGCTAAAAATCTCATTAGCACAGGGTTGCAGGCACCTTGCAAGAGAAGAGGTGAAATCCTGGTTTGGTCAAAATGTTCCTGTTCTAAAGGATGGGTCCATTTTGCTCTAGGTGATGGTCTTGTTCCAAGCTGAGGAGTCTCATGCATAATGTGGATTTTGATTTGATGATACATGTTCCGTTTTCAAGGTTAGCACTTTTTTATCCAAGAAAGGCTGTATCATCTCATGCATTAATGGTCTGGGCTTGTACACCCTGTCTGTGTGATAATGCAACCCAGGACATTATATATGAAAAAAATTCTGACATAGATGTACTTTCTAAAACCTATATTAAAAAAGCTGTAATTTAGAAAAATACTTCTTGCAATGTCACGTGAAGAATGAACAATTTTGAATAAAGAAAAAACACAAAAAGGATAAATTTTGAGTGCTTGGCTTTGTCAGACAAATACCATTCCCATAATCTTCATCAAAATCAATCTTTTAGAGATAGTAACAGTTGTGCCCTTGTTCTAATATAGTAGAGCCATTTTGTTAATTTGCCTGTAGTTTGCGAGGTGCACGGAAAATACATTTTATGAGCAGGTGCTCGCTTACTTTATATAGGAAGTATTAAATTTGATACCACTTTCCTTTAATAAGACCAGATAATGGCACAAAATCTGAATCTATTATCACAAGGAAGAAAGTAACAAGGACAGAAAACGAAACAAATGTAATTTTTTCTTATTACAACACTCACATTTCAAACTTGTGGAGGGTCTGTGCTTTACTTTGTAATAACTACTGTGACTGCATAATACTAGGACAGATATTGTTTAAAAAAAAAAAAATCACTGATAGCCTATTCAGGGCTGTGTCTTTGTGTTCTCATGGCAGCCCATCTCTTTAAGTAGGTTGAGTTGAACAACTACCCAGCAGGTGAAAAAAATATTCTGCTACCAGCATACTGCAATCTTTCATTAAATGGTTACCAAATAATCCTATAGAGTGGCGAGACAGGAATGTGTTTCTACCTGCTGGCAGATATCTTTACAAAGTGTAAGGTACCAATGTTGTGTGGATATAGAAGGATGCTTTGCAATAAAACTCTGTGCATTTCCTCTGGTTCCAGCAGCTGGAAGTTGCTATGAAAATCAGCCAGCAGAAGTAACACAAATGACACAGTAAACATGCAGGCAATGATTTTTTTTTTCCAGTGCATACAATATTAGCCATTAGCCTGCAAGCAATGCTGTTGCAGTCATATTTAGGGTAATTTTCACACCAATATGGTATATGCAAGCTAGATTTCTCACCAGAGTGAAAGTGGTTTAATGGCTGAGTTTAGGCAAAGAAAAGAACTCTGATATTTATCAGCAGGTTCTGCTCTCAGGAATGACACAAATTTGTGTTCTATAATTTTTTTAATGGGAAAATAACAAAGGTCCTTCATCTGAAGTGAATGAAATTTATGCAAAATTGAAAATTAAATATATTTTGAAGATGTCTTGTGCATGAACTTTACTGATACATCCTGACAGTTTCTTCTCTGAGTTTCCAAGAGCTGCTGTTTCCTAGTCTGCTATTTGAAATTTCTAAGGAAAAAAATCATTAAAATGTTAATGTAAGGGATAAAAGGTATACTTTGCTCCTGAGATGCTTAAGATTTGTGCCAAAGAGTCTACAGAGAACCCTACAAAGTCCTTCTGTGCTATGACTTTATTTCTTGATGGAGTGCCAGTGCATGACAAGGTTGCTGAGGCGATCCCAGATTCTGTCTCCTGTACCTGGATTGCAGCATTCCATCCCTTTTGGGAGCTGGACTCCCAGTCCTGTTGTTCTAATCCCATTCTTACCATGTGGATGGGGCTGGACTTCTGGGATCAGTCCCACTGGTACTTTGGCTGTGGCAAAAAAGTTCCTTTCTTGACTTTCATATACACAAGGCCTCCAATATCCACTGTCTGCAGGGTACCAAAGGGAAGCTGGATGCTCTGAAATTCTAGTAACCTTGATTCATTCATCCATCCAAACGCTCAAAACCCAACACTTTCCGTTCCTAAAAAGAATCAATTAAGATATATGGGCAACAGAGGAAAAAAAAAAAAGAAAAAAATTAGTTCTTTTGCTAAGAACTTCAACATAAGGTTACCTGTTAGGATATTTGGTTTGACTGAGTTATTACCTCTCAAAACCCCAGCATTCATGATGGAAATGCTACGGCTGTGTGAGTGGCACAGCTATAATTAACTCTGCCTTCAGACGCCTTTCATTAATACTTTAAGGATTTTTTAATTAAAATAATTGTGTTAGTTTATGAAAAGCACTCTCTTCCTCAAGTTGTTTCATACAGAAAATATCCCAAATGCATTCCTTTTTTCTTTTCTCTCTCTTTTGCTTTCTCATTCCCATTTGTACAGCAGGTCTCCTCCTTCCCTTCATTTCTTCCATGCTAGATCCCCATAGTTTCTCCCCAGACATGAAGGTTTTCCGTCTTGATTTTGCATCTTTTTGAATTTTGGAAGCTCTGTGGGACAAACCCCATATTTCTGTTCTCTGTCTCATTCTGCCCTTGCTCAGCAGCTCAGCCTGGGGTTGCACAGCCACCCTTCCACCCCTCCCTCCATCAGCACATGCCAGCTCTGCCCTGGAGTCTGCACTGGCAACCTGGGGGTTTCTTGGCAGAGACAACATCTTGGATTTGCTCACAAAGCTTGGAGAACCTTTATCCATGACATGTCTTTCCTTCTCAGTTTATTTTGGGGGAGTAAACACTGGGTTTATGGTGTGTTGACAAGGTGGCATCGCAAGGCTTTGCCCAGGATGCCCTCAAACCCTGGAAACAAACTCTGTCTGCTCTCCAGTTCTCCTTGGCAAGGTCTAAAGCTCATATGGCCTGTTGGAGAAATGACAGTAGGCAGCAGGCCCTGGCACAGGTTGCCCAGAGAAGCTGTGGCTGCCCCATCCCTGGAAGTGTCCAAGGCCAGGTTGGACAGGGCTTGGAGCAACCTGGGCTAGTGGAAGGTGTCCCTGCCCATGGCTGGGGATGAAAATAAATGGTCCTTAAGATCTCTTCAAACACAAACCATTCCGTGATTTTATGAATAGCAACCACGGAAAGATGTTGCTTGTATTTTAGATATTACTGGCTATTTCTTACCTTCCATTATTTTTAGCTTGATGTTTGCCATTTTTACTAATTCAAATATAACTGGAACTCAAAATGTGCCTTTACTATTTCCTTTATAAACAAGCCCATATTGATCATTCTTGGTGCAGTTGAAAAAAGAAGATTTTCTATGAGAAATGGTAGTTTGTTTTGGAAGAAAAGGTTCATGCAGCCAGAGTCTTCAGAAAACTCTCTATTCGACTTTTCAGTATATCACTAAAATGGTTCTAAAACAACATCACGCTGCTGACATGTAGGTGGGCAAGTGAAATGGTCACAGGCACATAATAAATTGTACCAGTATCTAATAAATCTATTTCTCATATACCTATAACCTGTATAACTTCTCATCCAGATAATACTTCAGCATATGATAATTTATTGAGAGACTACATTTCTGATACATGAGACTATTTGTACACAAGAATAAGCCCAACGTGAATAATTCAACCAACCACTATGAGCTGATAGAAAGCAGAGTCTGCAAAACAAATGAGACCCCATACAGATGCTTCTATTGACTTATACTTGAATTCATTTCATCTTTATTTTATTTCAACTCTACCTTAGAATTTTTTTTTCTGTAATCCTCTGTCCAGAATATGACATGGGTAACTTTTGAGCAGGCTCATCATTTGAATAATCAGCCATTTAGTGACATGTCTAGTTCTGTTTAATGACTGAATCTGTAAAAGTATGACCTCAAGCACTGGTTAACTTTAAAATAGCTGTGCCCACTGCATGACATAGCCAACAGGAAGCCATTAGAGCTCCAGCAATTACCATTTACATCCATCGACGAAGTCCCTATTTTATTTTAATCTGCTTAAGTACATTTTCTGCACGAGGTTAAAATATAAATCCCTTCTCCTGAACAAGACTGGTTTTCTGGCTGACTTGAGAGCACAATTTACAACTGATTTAATTTGTTCTTCACAAACATTCCTAATGACATTACCCTGGTGCATATACTGACTGCCTCCTCTTATTCCATTAACTCCCAAATCGGGTTTAAAGACCATATTGATGCTAGATGTTATTATGGGTGATTATCAAAACAACAGACAATGGGGCAAAGTGTTTACTAACTGGTTTATATATAATTTCTGTAATAACTACAACAGATGGTAATGCTACAAACAATAAATCAAGCTTTTCACTGCTGAAATAAATTGGCAGCCTGCAGTACAGAAATGCTGTATGTAACTATATACAGATGCTTCAGTCATCAACTGTATTGTTCATCTTATTAGAAAATGGGTCTGTTACTGCTATTACAGGAAATCTTTCCATTTGCAATTACAAATGTATATTTTCAATTAAAATTGGTTTTAACTGCCAAACTGGTTTAAGTATACTTTAACCTTTAATTACAAATAGAGTTATCACGTACTGCCAAACTGGTTTGAGGCATTTGTTTTTGTCTGTGGAAGTTCCACCTCAAATTGGGTTTCCACTCCATAAATATATTTCTGCCCTTCAAGAATCCTCTGGCCAAAAGGCATTTGCAGTAACTTTAGGAGTTAATTCAATAGCAGCTGCATAAAAGGATCCTTTATCCGACAGTGCTTAAAACAGCATCAAACCTGCAATTAATTCCATTCACTCTTGTTTGTAGTAATTTATCAAAACATTTGTCTCCCTACACTGCCTTCTTCCCAGCTCCTGTCCGGGGAGCTAATTCCATGTTTCCTTGATCATGTCACCATCTCCTGGTGTCTCAGAGCTCCTGGATTGCAGGAAGATGCCCCACAGCTGTTCCACCAGTGTCCTGGGAATACAAGTTTTGGTCCTCAAGTTGGGACCAAACAATGGCAAACTTCAGAGACCTGGCAGAGTCTGGTATGGTTTCTGTTGGCCCACTCAGAAATGAGAATTTTATTACAAATGAGCATTTTATGACGAATGATCATTTCATTACAAGAATTGGTAGGATTTTTAGTGTCTTTCCCCGTTTTATAGCTCCTTTGAATTGTGCTTTGCATAAAGGTAGGGCTGTGAAAAAAAGATGGAAACAGTGAACATGTCATGTTTCCACAACCAAGGCTGCAACTGTGAACTGACTGAGACTTGTACCCTCCAGGTGCCTAATTAACAATGATTTTTAATTTGACTTTAGCACCATCCACTGCTGAGAGGGAGATTTAAAACACTCTAAGCACCTACTTACAGATTAAGGAATTTATTTCTCTTTGCAAAAGTAGGTGCTGTCCTGTACTTATCACTCAAAAACTTCTGGTCTAGATTCTGCTCCCTGAAGTGTCTTTGTGCAATGATATCCAAACCCAGATTTGCATAGTTGGAGCCCTTATACTCTACAAAATCCATTAAGAAGTTGGGTCCAGAGGGTTATAGAAATGTGATGCATCTCAGTGAAACCTGAGGTCTCATGTCACAGAGAGATAAAAAGGTAAAAACACCCTGAAAGCACATATATATTGAGCATTGTGTGAGAGATGGGACATACAACAAGACAGAATAAAATAGCTGTCAGAATATTCAAAATGAATCTTGTTTCAGGGATAATCTGTGAACTAAAACATGTTTATTTTTTTCCCCACATAACCACGTAATAATTTCAAGGAGTGAATTAATCCACGAATGTCATGATTGTTTTATGAGCTATTTAATAACAAGAAGATAATTGACATTTGAATTAACTTTCCAGGAGTAGTGAGAATAATATATTAGCTTTTTTACATAATTTTTGGCCTACCTGTGATCTCACTGCTATTAGTTGTGCTGGTCTCAAGAGACATCTGCATAAAAGTGGTAAAAATGCCCCTTTACTGGTTGATCTCTTTGTAAGCATGAAGAAATAGTTTTAGTCCTAATTTTGATAGGTGAGATAGAACTGAAATGAGCTGCCCCAGATGCGATTTGGTTGCTGACAGATGGTGAATCCCTGAAATAAGATGTAAAGAAATGTTTTTGATAACTTCAGCATTTAAGGTTGCTTTAGCAGGAGCCCAAACACGTGTCCCACGACCAGTGTCACTTTTAGACTGCCAGGACTGGATGTGGTGGCTCCTCTTCACTGCCTGAAGTGGCGGGAAAACATCATTTGGGGCGGCTTGTCTTCTACATGTGGAGTAGATATTTGCTCTGGTCCAGACCTAAAGCCCACAGAAGTCTTGGGAGGGCCACCAGCAGCCAGCTTGGAGGGCAACAGGAGTCTGGATGTGTCCTTCTGCTGTCCCTGCCACAAACTCAGGAGACACACTTGTTTTTCTTGGCTCCATTTTGTGCCTCTTTACTAAGTAAATTCTTGCCTGTGGTCTGGACATTGGCTGCTGGAGGTTGCTGCTATATGAAGAGGGTTTTTTTGTGTGACAGCACAAAGTTATCTGCAGGAGAACTCCCACTGGAGAGCACAGAATCACAGAATCATATCACAGAATCACAAAATGTCTTGAGTTGGAAGGGACCTTAAAGACCATCTCATTCCAACCCCTGCCATGGGCAGGGACACCTTCCACTAGCCCAGGTTGCTCCAAGCCCTGTTCAACCTGGCCTTGGACACTTCCAGGGATGGAGCAGCCACAGCTTCTCTGGGCAACCTGTGCCAGGGCCTCCCCACCCTCTGAATATCAAAGATACAGTACAAACCCCTTCCTCTCCCGTTGGATATGTGGATAAATGCACAGTGTTGTACCCACCCCAGGGATGCAAATTATATCTGCTGTATATAATAAAGATTAAAAACTGCATTCCCGGCATTATAAAGTTCTTTAATTAGAATCCTGCAAAGGATTAGCAATCTGATTATTTGCTAATTGCCTTTCCGTATTTTTTCAGGGCCTCACAAAGCTTCGGGGATACTAAAGAGCAAACAGTGCTTTAAGGCCACAGTACAATGTGACAACAGTGATAGATATGCTAATTTCTTCATTCACTCCACTTCACTTCTTTTATTCTTTCCAATTAAAGCAAATGCTACTGAAACTGTAATTAAGCTAGTACTGTAGCCCTGATTGCCTGCTGTTTTAATGAAACCCTATTGATTTTTCTTTTATTTCTAATGGCCACACATTGCGTTCAATGGTCAAACACGTGGATGTTACAATGCCCGGCCAAACTTAATTTTTGTTCTCTAAAAGGGTGGCCTTATCAGAAAGAATATCAAAAGGGCTATTTGTGCGAGGTGTCTGTAGTTTTTCCTCAATCTGCTCGAAGAGACATGCTCTGAGCAAACATATTACCATTAAAAAGACATGAGTTACATTTTGTGGAGATTAAAAACTGCTGTTGGTCTCCTGTAGTCGCCATAAGTTGCACACACGTTTGGCATATTCGTGATTCCCAACATAATTTTAAGTTTTATTATTATTTTTTTTTTAAATCTGTCTGGAAGAGATAGTGGGGAACATTATATTCTCTCCCACAGATATTATAAATCACTCCAGCAATTTAAGATATAACAGGCCATGGGTACCTTCTGATTTCTTGATAATTTTATGGAAGAATTCATTTTCACTGGTAAATCTCACTGAATTATTTTCTAGTTTGTCTAGAAGTAGTGAAAAAAGGTAAAGAAAAGAAAAACTCTCCTAAAATCCTGTAAAACACATAGTATACCTATAAATTTATTATTCACTGATTGGATTATTCAACTAGGGAATTAGATATTTAACCGGATATAGCTTTTCTGTTACTTCATATTTGTACTTAGGAACCAGTGTGTACAAGTCTATGCTTTGGAAGAAGGCTCCAGGTCTTAGTGCAAATGAATCTGTCCAACACACCATAGCAGAAACTCACTGCCTGCACTAGGCACATCCACAGGAAGATTGAAGATTTTAATTCTCAGAATGTGAATATATGTGACCCTGTTCCAGCTTTGATCGAGGAAAATAAATGGTAATAAGGAAAAATCAGGAAACATGGTTTCCGACCATTCCTTATCTGAAAATATTTCTCTTATAACTGCAGTGACAGATAAACTGTAATCACATTCAGGATACACAAAGTCAGCAGTCAGCTCAGCAAATGCACAAAACCTGCGGGAGCTGAGACCCTGATCCATCCTGTGTCTGCTGAAAGGCAAGGGTGGGTTTTTTTCCCCTTCCTTTTTGTTCAACTTTAATCAAAACATTTTTTCCTGGACCAAGGCCGCAGTTTTCTGGTTTTACAGGCAAAGTTCCTTTCCATCCCTTAATTAGTGTCTCTAAATCACAAATGGTATGTTAGAACATTGGTGATCTGTGGAGGAAGCATCACAATAAGGAATAAGCTGGGAGAGAACTTGCTTCCCATGTAGAGTGTGACTGTACAAGGTTTGAGCCAGTTAAATGCCTCCTCAGGGCAAAATAGGTCTATTTTGCTCTTGTTCTCAATGAATTTCATGAGACACCATGAAGGAAAAAAAAAGTTATCCAGTGTCTTAGGCCCTCATCCTGCAGTCTGACCTGCCTGAACACATCCTCAGGCTTGCCAAGAACCACAGGGAAAGCTTCCATGGTGCTTCCTTCGTGGACCAGCTTCCCCACATTGAGGTATGGATTAGGAGGGACTTGGTATGACAGGGACTGGTTTTTTCATATGAACAATGCCTGTGGTCTCAGGTCAACCTAGTAAACCCAACCAGAGTCATAGAATTATTAAGGTTGGAAAAGACCTCCAAGTTTATCAAGTCCGGTCTTTGGCCGAATACCACCACGTCAACTAACCCACAGCTGTAATGTCCTGACTGTTCAGTGAGAAAGTGACTATAAAATCCTGTATTAATATACACACATGACACTGTAAATGCTGTATTAGCCTGATTTGAAGAACATGAATGGTTGAAAGCAACCTATACAGGGTTTAGTATCAAGAAATGGATTTGTGGACAGCTCCTGCAGCCTTTCTCCCTGCTTGCTTGCTGCCAGCCCACCTGAATTCTCTTCAGAGTTTAGAGTGAGAACAGATCTCATTTTCAAGGTGCACATCAATATGGGGTTCCCATGGGGCTGACCTAAACACAAAGTCATCATAGCCACACATGTAAGGGCGTAGAATCATGGAATGGTTTGGGTTGGAAGGGAACTTAAAGGCCATCTAGTTCCACTCCCCTGCCATGGGCAGGGACACCTCCCACCAGCCCAGGTTGCTCCAAGCCCCGTCCAACCTGGCCTTGAACACTTCCAGGGATGGGGCAGCCACAGCTTCTCTGGGCAACCTGTGCCAGGGCCTCCCCACCCTCACAGGGAATAACTTCTTCCTAATATCTAATCTAAATCTACTCCACTTCAGCTTGAGGCCATTTAAGGTCTCCCTGACACACACCAAAACCAGCAGAAAGGGTTTGGAGCAGTGTGAGGAAAATCTTTGATAGCACAGGTGGAAATCAATCACGACAAACTCGGCACAAATGCAATGTATATATAATAATTTCCAGTTCATCCAGTTGTGGTCACGCCATTTGCACCCAGGGCAGCCACAGAGTCAACAGAAGTTGTCCTTGCTGGTCTGTCTTTGCTTGCTTGCTGTTTAGCTTTGCACATTGCCCAAGAAATCTTTCCTCAGCATTAAGTTCACTTCTAAAAATGAGAAAAAAATGTGGATTAAAAGGGTGATTATAAGTTTTTATTGATAGAGCTAAGTTCCAAATTTTAGCCTCGTCTTGCAGAAAGCTCAGCTCTTTACCATAGCCATGATTCCAGCACAATTTTAGGTAAAAAACCTGAAGATGTGAAGCAGGAAAATGTATTCTCCCTACATTAACCAAGAATTCTTGCCTCCCTCATTTCCCAGCCTTGCCCTGCTGCAGTTCTGAATCACCTTCTGTTTGTGACCACTGAATGCTAAATACACTTTTATTTTACCTGTAGGCACCAAATTTTTCAAAAGCGTCACATTGCTATTAGCCTGCCAGCAAACCAGGAACATCAGCTCTTTTTAATTAGATTTTCTAACTGTGATGTTCATTCAACAAGGGATAAATTCCCTTTAGTGGAAGTTGCAGAGTACACTTGGACTTGCTAGCTCTGAAGAAGTGAAAATCATAAATAAAATCTGTCAGGGAAAAGGGAACAGTAGGAATGGTGGAAAATAAGACACCATCATGTCACTACTCAGCCCTGTCAACTGTCACGCTAATCAGGATAGAATTAAAAACACATTTTCTCCCAAGATGTTTCACAGCCAAACCGGTTAAATACATATTTTAACAAAATTGAAAGCATATTATAGGGAGATTTGTGGTTTCCAGCTCTGTGAGTGAGTGCTGAAAGTGTGATGAAATAACAAAATTGCAGCCTAATAATCTATAGAATAATATTGTCAACTAATGGATTATAATAAAATAAAAGCTATTATTAGGGTAAAACATTATAACAAAAAAAAAAATCCAACTTTTATTTGTAGCACCTCCCCCTTAATGGTTTCAAGCATTTTGAAAGGTAATTTAAACAAGTACATTGTGTCCTTATTGAAACTGTTTCATCTCGCTAGCTGCTGAAAATGGCTTTAACCATCTCTCTGAACAAAAGCTCGCTAATAAGACAACAAAAAGCCTACAAAAGCACTGGCTCAGCATCACTGCAGAAAGGCAACTAAAGGCAGCCTGCAAATGGTCTGTTTCTTTTTTCTTGTATGTAATTAGATGAATTAAAAGGACAAAGTAGTTAATGTTACTGTTGTCCGAGGCCCCCGGTTCTTTTCATACTGCCCGCTCTAGACAAGAGCCCGTGGCTCTCGCTCCAGCAATGTGGTGAAGAATGTTGGCAATAAGTAAAATTAACAAGCTTAATCTGTGAAGAATCTGGTCTGAGTCATAGATGAAATGTATCTCTAGCAACGAAAGGCTAGTAATTCCTGGTCTCCTTTTATATGCCTAATAAAACTTACAATAAATTAACTGCATTTTAGTTTGCGGCGCTGCCTCTATTAATCAGGGCTGAGACGTGTAGTCAAGTTACAATAGAAAGAACTCAACTGGGTGCATTTCAGTTATGCAATTAGGGCCCATTGGCCCGGCTCTAATTAGGCCAGAGATGTTGATATTTCAAGTACTGTTTTATCATTAGGTTTCATTTCCTTGGAACATCCTCAATGGCCGAGCAGTGAGAAGGGTGGAGGATATTATAAGCACAGGTCATCAGAAAGTCATTAATGGGAGTTAGGAAGGGAAGGGCTGACATTAATACCTCGCCTTTTGAAATGTTGAGTCTCTGGGAGACTCAGAGCCCCTCCATCTCCTAGAGAGCAGCAGGATCAGGCTCCAGGGTAAAGGACAACCCTTAGGGATGGTAGCAAAGTCTAATTCTCAGCTACCGGATTGACAGCAGGTACTGCAGAGAGGGATGACCCTAACACAGTGGTGTTGGCTTCTTACCCCCTGCAAGCTGTTGGGGTCAAACTCAAAAAGAACCATCCATTTCTGACCAGTAATGGAGAGAAGGTTCTGGATATTGGGTCAAGCTCCTTAAGGTAATTCTGGTGATGTTGCTTGGCCATCCCCACTCTACTTCCTCTGCCCATGAGACTTGCTCTCGGTTGTTGGCTTCACCATGTTGACTGGGGATGATGTGCTGGAGGTGGTTCACCTCCCACCAACACCCACAGACTGCGAACATGAAGTTTCCTCTGTTTAGCACACATGTAGTTGTGGTCCCTGCATGGGTAAATCCAAACAGTGGGGGAAAAAGAAAAAAAAAGAAGATCCACCAGTCCTCAGCTGTGCTATTCTTGCCAAACCTTAGCTTAAATCTGTAACTCCAAACAATACTTTGCCTGTTTGTAAAATATGGCTTTGTTTCATTATGAAAAAAGAAATTACATAATTAAATTCATTATATCCAATTACTATATGATTCATCTGGCGGCTTAATGAAGCTTCACATGATACTAACAAGATAAAGCAAAAGAATAACATTTTATGAGACTGCAGGCATTCTGTGTTCAGCAAAGTAGGTAGTTTATGAGCTCTGTACAGTGCATTTCCTAATAGTATGCATTGTACTAGCTCGAGCAGGGAAGTCATTGCTAAAACAAAAGGTTCAACTTTTTTTTCTTTTCTGTCCAGTCCTAGACCTCTCCTCTGTATGTTGCCAAATTTTATCCAGAAGGACTATAGGATGCAAGGAACAAGCTTAATAGGATCATAATAAAAAAAAAATCTAGGCCGCTCTGCAGCTGTCAGAAGGCAACACATTTTGGATGTAAAAGGGCTGGTTTGGTTTTGAACCAGTGACCCAGAGGTGAATTACCTCAGTGTCTCCGTTGATAGGTATATAAATATTTTAAATACGATTTTGCAGAAGTGTAAAACTGCCTTTTCTTTCAAAGTACATTATCAGCCTAAAGAAGTCTATCAACTCTGTCCTCCCAATAATTTATGATCTAATAAAAGGCTTCTGTCTCTGGAAAAACTGACAAAACCCCATAGTTTTATCTTTTGGGAATGAGATCCGTCAATATAGCGAAGCCTTGTCTTTCAGATGTGTGTTTAAAACTATTTGAAACATTCAGAATTTTGAAATTAGTCAATAACACGGGAAAGGGACAAATTAAAGATATTCAGGCTCCTTTTTCTTCCATGTATGAGTGCCCTTCAGCTTTTCTCATTACCTTTTAGTATTTCTGGACAACTATTGATATTCAATGGGAATGTAAATGGGCTTGAAAATCATAAATTGTGAAAAATAGGTCTTGGAGACCTCAGAAAAGTTTGAGAAAAATGATATTTGCCTGAGTGGGAGAACAACAGGAATGCTGTCACTTTGTTATTGAAAGAAAAGGCTGACATCTCTTAAACTGGAGGCTTTGGCTAGTTGAGGTTTCCAATTTTGGCCTCCTCAACTCATCAAACCTTGAAAACTCAGAAAAAAGCCAACAGTGAGTTTCAGCATAATTAAGAGCCCCAGCTTTATCACTACTGGCAATTTATTCTAGGGAGCAGTTGGTGTTGTGCTTGCTAGTTTCTTTTGGAAAGCAAAATGCTGAAAGCTGTCAATGAGAGATTTAAAAATCTTTCCTCTAAATCAAAATTTATCAGCCTGTGACATAAAAACTGAAATATTTCCCATGGCTATGCCTTCATCATCTCCTAATTTCTTTAATTAATGTGAGAAAACCCATATCTGCCTCTGGGCAAGTTTAGTTTTGGTCATTTGTCTTACCTTCTGTAAGCAGGAATTGCTCAGAAGTGTAGGCACACATGGTGGAAAGGACTGCATGTGCAGAGGGAAGGATTGAAATAAAACATAGTGATGGGCAGCTGAAAACACCCTTAGCTGAGTGTTATCTGCTCCAACCTGAGATTTCAGAATTACCCACCCAAAGTGTGAAAAAAAAAGCAAATTCCCTCTTCCAGAAGTGATGATGGTGAGCAAACTTATCCTTGTTCCCCTTGTATCTGAACTGGGAGCAAAGAACACTTCTGCCAAATTCAGAGACAAGCTCCTAGAGAGACTCTGCTGCTCCAGCAAACTGCAAAAGGGAGGTGTTCACACAAGGTGTGGCCTTGCTATGATGTTTTCCCTCTCTCAGTAGTCGGGTCCAATTGGTGAGAATCAAGGTGGATTTAAGATGCCGAGAAACATTCTTTGACTCTAAGATCAAGTGGTACAGTATGACCTGTGTTCACACTGGTTAAATCAGTAGCAACCAAAACAGAGCGTTTCCATCCCTGACATGAATTAGCTGGGACTGGTAGATCATGGAGCGAGCCCATCTCACAGCTCATGTCCCTCAAGTGTAGATGGTGTGCCCCACTCTTCCTTTGCTCCGTGGACAATGTGCCATCATGTCTGTAAGGAACTGAAAGAGCCTCGTGCCCTGCACCTGCAGTTCCACCAAGGCCCAAACCGTGCCCCATCTGAATGTGCAATGCTCTTGAGGATTTGTGCAACATCCTTTTCCCTCCTTCAAAGCTGGATGATGTTGATGCTACATGTGAGACAATCCCACTTGTGTGTGTGTAATTATGTCATTTGGAGATATTTCAGCTTTTCCCCATGCTGGGTGGTGAAGTGGAACTCGACTCTGAGAGGGTTTATGCAGGTGACAGCTGGAGGGGACAGCGTGGATGAAGTGTCTGTCCCACAGCCACCCCGTGCTGCCTGCTGGGGACATTCCTGTCCTCTGCCCTCCTCCATGGCCACCACTGGGTGAGTGCTGGGTTGCTGAGGCCATGACTCTCCCCAGTGATCAACCAGAGGTCTCAGGCACATGACTCTACCATCACAACTCTCTCCTTAGTCCCATCAGAGCAGTTTGCCACATAAGGGGAAATAATGACATTCCTGCAAATCTGCTCTGTCGTCCCCGCGAAGCCCCTGGAAGCAGGAAGGCTGTTGCTCCCTTTGTCTGACATTTACCACAGCAAGGAAGGCTTGGTTGGTTCAAACACACGTGTGCCATGGATATCAGAGCTAGATCTGGTGACACACACAGAGCTGATGGACAGAACACAGGCTGGAGTATCTATAGCCATTATAAACATATTATGCATCTCCATTCAAAAGGAGAAAACAGTATGAATTGTACAGCTCTTTAACCAGTTGCCATGAGTGACAGCCGGGAATAGCTGCTGGGATACCTGGAAAGACTTGCCTCCGTATCTTTAAAAGGAGCAATCAAAGATGTTTCTTATTTCTGGGGCAGGAAAGTGAATCAAGGGGGCTATCAGATAACCGAGGTTCTTCCTCTCCTCCCAGAGCAGCTGCTGCCTACAACAGCCTCGTCATGTAATTGTAAAATGAGCACGGTAAACATGATGCATAATTAAGCAACAAAGTGCAGAGAACCTTTAGAAAATGTACTAAAGGCATAAATAGAGAGCAGGAGGAGATTTCTGCCAAGAGTGAATATCTTTATTAAAAGGTTGTAGTTTCTGGAAATTATTGTTTAACCAAATTATCAATGTGAATGAAATCAGGCTTTGGGGAAACTTCTAATTCATGCAATAGATCGGGTGTTGTTTAAATGCTGTTTATACAGAGGGGAGAAAAACAGCCCCATCATATAGTTTATTACTGGGAAAAGCCCTTGTTTTTGGGACTAATCTCTGGTTCTCATGATGAAAAATATGAATAATTTAATGCAAAACTACTTAGAAATATGTCTCCTGCACGTACATATTTTCTGTGTGTTTCTTTTTAAAAGAATTTTTGCAGAAGAAGGGTCTGAAACAAACAGTAAGCGTTACAATGGGTTTAGTGCATCATTAGCTACAAATGTCCATTAAATCAAGTATTTGGAAACCACAGTAATAGCATTATCATGTAGAAGCACCTTGGAATCAGTGCAGGTGGTAAAGAAACTATACCCAGATACGGAGCTTGACATGGTACAAAGTACATGGGGGTTATTGTAAAGTGTACATAAGGATTCTTCTGCAGAGGCTGCCAACTCCTCCTAGTATGATTTTCCAAAATACTTTGATTTCTGCTGGAGAAGCCTCAGTAAGTGCTTCTGGATTTGTTCAAATTGCTGTCTGGGACTTCATTTTTCTGGTTTCCCTTCGTAAAAACATCCAGAGGTACCTCTGCTGAAAAAAACACAGGGATTTATTCTTGGTTTCTTTAGATATGTCGTTGTGTGGAGGAGCTTATGGCCTCGAGGAGAAAGGTGAAGCTGGGAGACAAAAGGAGGGAGTGAGAAAAGAGATGTACACAAAAATAACAAAGGCCTGTATGGACTGAATGACTGTATTTTTCACTGATCAATCCATTAAAACTGAATTTACTTGTGATAAGGATAGGAGCTGTTTGACACTGGGATAACTTCAATTATCAATAATTGCCCTTGCAGCAATTATTTACAGAGGTTACTAATTCAAAGATGATGCAAACAAAGATGATGATACTTATTTTCTAGAAAGAGGATCAGCATGTTCCAAAGCACATGCCTATCTGACTTTTGCTTTGTGTGTTCTGGGATGATCTTGACATTCACCCAAGTTCTCAGGAAAAGGGAAATCTCCACAAAAATATGACAAAAGGGTCATCATGTAGAAATAACTTAGCAGAGAACAGAAATCCACTCTCTCCAGTGTAGGATGCTCGACTCATTCAGATTCACAAAATATGACTCATACCATCTTCAGCCTGTGCCTTTCTTCCATGAAAATACTCTACTTTGCTGTGATCTGTGCAGCACAGCAATCTTTTTATTGAGAATAAAGGAAGAGTTTTGCCACAGGGATGGGTTTATCTACAAATCTCAGTCAACCCCAATCTCAAAGTTTGCCATGTCCTGTGGTTTACCAGCTTGTACTTCTGGCTTCTCACAGTAATTTTGAAATGGTTGCCAAGGTGATATATAATCAGGGTATTTGTCTTTTAAAGGCAGAGTTCATAGGTGCCCTTATTAGGCGGGTTTTATCTTAAGAAACTAAACTATTCCCAAAAAATTCCTCTCCATCTTTAAATGGAAGGCCAGATCTCTGAAATAACTTCCTTCTCTTCTGTCCTTCATGCAGCAATGTAAAACAAGCCTCGCTGTACAAAGAGCAAGGCCCTGAAAGAAAAGCAACAGAAGGAGTTTAATTTCTTCACATATTACTGCTCTCCACTATGATACATAAGCTGCAGTGAGACTAAAACACAGTTATGGGGGAAAAAAATTACTGCAATGTTGGAAGATGTCCCAGAGGGGATTCCCCCACCAAAGAGGATTTATTCCTACCACAGCACCATTTTTACAGCCCCGTGATAGTTTCCCAGTTGAACTCCACATATTTTGCAATTATATGAAGTAACTGAGCAAAAACCAGACTGGTTGTCTTTATTTAGGGAAGCAAGTGGAACACCTGGGAAAGAAAGCATGGCTCTCATGGAAAAGTGTTAGCAGAAGGATGGGGGGATTTGCTTGGGGAGTGACAAAGACAGACATTGCTTTATCCTTCACCATCTGGAAAGTTTCTGAGCAGGAAACCAATTCTGGTTGAATCCAATGGTATGCTCGAAAACTCAACAAGAAAATAACCCCAATAAACCAGCTACTGTTCATCAAGAAAGTTCCTTGTTTTAGGTGGAAAAATCCAGGTTACTTCAAAGGGTAAAGCTGCTTGGCTTAAAAATGCTTTAGCTGCCAAAAACCCTCAAAGCTGATTCACAAAGCAGCCCCAAGGCCTGTGGACAAGTGCTGTTGTCTGTGGCAGTGGGTGCCACTAACAAAGGTACAGATGCTGCCATCAGTTAGGCACATTCCCAGCTGCAGTGACTTCTCCTGGGAAGCACCTCCCAAAAGCAGCCAGGCAAAAGTTAGTCAGACACCTCCACCTGGAAAGCAAGCCCGTATCTTTGGCATCAATGGCGGCTCTTGTTCAGATCACAGAGCCACAGGATCACAGAAGGTGCTGAGCTGGGAGGGACCCACAAGGATCATCCAGTCCAGCTTCTGGCCCTGCACAGGCCCATCCCCAGAGTCACACCCTGTGCCTGAGAGCATCATCCAAACCCTCCTGGAGCTCTGGCAGCCTTGGGGCTGTGGCCACTGCCCTGGGGAGCCTGGTCAGTGCCCAACCAGCCTCTAGGGGAAGAACCTTACCCTGAGATCCAACCTAAACCTCCCCTGACACAACTTCAGGCCTGGGGTCTTGTCGCTGGTCACCTTTCATGCAAACCCCGGGTCTCTGTTCAGTCTATAAGCCAAAAAATAAGAGTGGTCTGTAAGGAGTTTGGCCAAAGTACAAAGGGGGCCTTGGTGAGGCAATGGAAGGGGCAGCAGAACGGAAAACAGTCTGTCCAGCAGCACAGCTCAGCTCTTCCTGTGAGAGGAGGCAGCAAGGCGGGAACAGGCATTTTTGTGCTTCATTGGGGATAATGGAATTTTCACAGACTTGTTGGTGCTGAGCCCCCGCTGAAATCAGCCCACAGCCCTTTGTACCACATGAGGACAAACCTGCTGGGGACCTTACAGGATACCCAATGTCTTGTAAAATCAGATTTGTGCCCCATATGATATTATCTGTGAAAATTCACCTTTGAAATCAGAAAATAGATTATGTTTCTGCCAGGATTCAACAGTTCAAAAGGTGATTATTTTTTTCCCTCCACAGTGCTTGAAACTTCTCATGCATTTCCACATACTGTCTTTCATCATTCTGAAGTTGAAATGATTGTGCTTTGAGCAAGCATTCACCTCAGCAAAAGGGAACAATCTTTATGATATTCAGTGTCCTGAAATATGGGGAGGAATAGTTCAGGTGGTAATAAATTTTACTGCCATATAACACCATATACATAGAGAACACAGATTTGCCAGTGAAAAAATTTTAAGGTAAGGACCAATTAATTTTTGTAGAAAGAATATTTTCCATATAAAAGAACATTTCATCTACTTTACAGTTCATTGCATTTTACTGGATCTAATTTATATTTGGAAAGTAAAATTAAATTTTCCTTTAATATGAAGAAAGAAATTATATTGAAAACATAACACGTTAAAATATTCTTTCTGTGAATATAATCATGCAGTGCAAAATAAAAAAGCCAACATCTTTCAATCTACAAAATTACGTGGGTATTTGTTTAAATTGCCAAATAAAATTCTGTTGAGGGAAGGAGTAAATAGAAAAAAAAATTGTTTAGTGTGTGAATGACATCTGTCAGGTTTGACTCATGAAAAATTGTAAGGCTGATTTTAAGTGGAACCCCAGAACATTGTGACAATAATATTTATTGCAACTGGATTACGTGTTAAAATGCAGAGCTTTGGTACTGCTGGGTCTGTGTTGGAGCAGAGAATCCACCAAGGCATCTTTCCCTGGGTTTACACCAAGGTAATCCCCAAGAGATGAGTCCTCATGTGACTTATGGCTGCCATTCCCCCACCCTGTCGACCTAATGCCTTAAACATGATGGACTCTCATCTGGGAGATAATTATCACGATCATTGGAAATATGCTTTAACTTTAGAAAATATAAATCACTTTAATTTGACAGCTGCAAAAGAAAAAGTGTAATGAAGGTCAGTAGCAAAAATCGTAAAAGCTTGATCTGAATTTTAAAGCCGAGAATTTTAAAATCGTCAGTGCTCAAATACAGGAGAAAAACATGAAAGCAAATATTGTTTTTTTTCTTGTAGCGTGGATGTGAAAGACTCAAATACTCACTGAGCAAGCTAAAGTCAGAGAAAGAGAGGTTTCCAGCTTTCCACATTGCTTACTGTGGATTTCAGCTCAAGCTTTAAATCTAATGATGATGTGATTTAAAGGGAAAAAGTCATGCAGAGCTCTGGAAGTCTGTGTTTGAGTCCAACCTGCTGACACCATCAGAAATTTGGGGGTTGCTGCCACTGAGGTCAAATGCTTATTTTAAAGCTCTCTGGTCCTTCTGTCTATGATTTCACCTGCCAGTAAATGGCTTTTTGAGTTTTATGTATTCTTTACTTCTATGCATAGCCATGGGGTTTTGCCAATGAGACTACCTGGGGCAGGAACAGAAACACAGATAGTAAAGAAACCAGTTTCCAATTAGATATTTTTATATTCCTTAAACCAGTGTGTGTTTTTAAATGATAAATAAGAACAGGACATTGGGAAGTCACTTGCGGGTGGGAATGCAGGACAGTAGCCACTTGCCGAAGGATTTCTAGAGATATTTTTGTTCTAGATGAAAAATGTCACTTATTTAAACTGACAGGGTGTATATCTACATAAAATGTTGAGAAGAAATTCATGACTGTGAGGGTGGGGAGGCCCTGGCACAGGTTGCCCAGGGAAGCTGTGGCTGCCCCATCCCTGGGAGTGTTCAGTGTCAGGCTGGATGGGGATTGGAGCAACCTGGGCTAGTGGAAGATGTCCCTGCCCATGGCAGAGGGGTGGAAGGAGAGGGTTTTTAAGGTGCCTTAACCTTTCTATGATTCTGTGATTACCCCCAGCTTTTCTTAAGCTTAGACACATGTGGAAGAAGGACTGCACCAATCCACCCAAAAGACCAAGATACACAGACATGCTGTGTCATAAACATTCACAGAAACAGCGAAGGTCTTCTGTAAAGATTTGTGGTCTTATACATATGAACCTGAGGAATAAAGTTGTTTAAGCTAAACAAATTTAAGCAAAATAAAAACAAACTCCTCACAATACACGGGAGCACTTCCTGCATCACAGGACAGCAGAGCAGATCGAGGCACTTGAGCTTTGGGAAGCAGACCTGGATGACCCTTCCAGGACAAGAGCCCCTGGCTCCCAGAGAGGTCCCATGCCTTGTAGCTGATGCCTTAAAGGGTGTGTGAGCCTGAATGTCCCCCTGTGCTCTGCTCTTCTCCACACTTGCACACTGCAGGTAGGAAGGTCCTACCAGGAAAAGACTCCTCACTCATCCTAGTGCAGACATAACCCTCTCTCACACACACACACAGCTTTCCCAGAGGGGACAGTTTTAAATCAGGCTGAGAAGGCAACTTCTGCTTTTATCAACCTTACAGAGTGCCAGGCAAAATATGCCTGAGTTCCCTTTTTGGACAAAAATTGCTGTTTGCCACCTCCTGGCTCACACTCCCTGCAAACTGCGGATTTCCTCTCTCTTTTGTCAGCCACCAGCTCGACTGGCAAGGTTGAGCAGAGCAGTAAACAGATGAAGTATTATTTACTTGTTCCCGTGCCAGCAGCACATAATTCAGGCTGGACAGACTGCAGCAATTATGATGCATTTTTCATTCACTCAAATGAATCAATCACTTGCTTCACTTGTGAACAAGAAGTAACAAAACAAAACAAAAAAAAACCACCGAAAAATTCGAAGTAACCAAATCCAAATACTTACTTATGGGGCAAAACCCGGAGAGGCAGTTTATTTTTTAAGGCCAACATTGACACAAAATTATCTTATATAATTAACAGCCCCTGGTTAATAACCATCCTGCAAACAAATGTGTATCTACTGAAATGAACAGATGAATCATTATCATTTAGCACTTACAGGATAATAGCAGGATGTAAAAACTATCAAAAAAAGGGAATACTTGAAAATCTACCAGAAAGAGGCACCTCCAGAATAATATGAATGTGAAAAATAGAAAGATAGAAATATAAAAAAATTTAAAACACCAGAGGCTCTGCAGTTTGGTTCATGCTTGAAATGAGCTGATGGTGCTTGGTGCTGTATGCACAGACAGAAACCATTGCTTGTGCTTAAAAAGAGGGGACAAATTAAAAAGATAAGAAAGGCAAAAGTGGGAGAAAAAGGGATATGATCGTCTACCTCTGTGCCTCCAAAGGTTTGTGTGCACAACTGGCACACTTACACACCATCTTCCCCTCAAAGCCGCCTGGGAAAAGCCCCCAGACCCAAGTGGAGCTGAGAGGTTTTCTGACCCGAACATGTGCAGCTTGTCCAGCTTCATACAAGAAAACTGAGAGCAAACCCCATTTCTCCTGCATCCCATGTTCTTGCTGTCACTACAAGAGTCCCCCCCACCTTTTCTGGGAGGAAAGAAATGAGCTGCAACTGCGATACAGCTAATTTCAGAAACAACTCTAATTTAGACTTAAAACCTCCGAAGCTTAATGGGGCTGTATTATGAATATGATTGTCTGAAGTTAACGCTCTCTTTTTATTCATTTGTCTGGCAATTTATTTGTAAAAAGTAAGCAAACTGAAATGAGCAGGCAATCAGCTGCCCTGACACAGTATTTTACCCAAGGGTATTCTCCAGGAACAGAGGCAGACTATTTCAGCCATGCAATGCAATATTTATACCTCCATCACGAGAAGAACTCATGACCTTACTTCCAGATGTAATGAAAAGGTATATATTAAAAAAATAACCCTCTCTTTAGAACGAAAGATGTTGCAATACCCCAAACTCTAATACAAGTGGACAGAGATATTTTGAAGTATTGCAGGATGTATTCCATTGGAGAAATTATCATCAGCTGCTCTGCAGGTACCAATGAGCACCAAGGCAGCATCTGGGGGAGTTTACTTATTCACATTTGAAGAGCTGTGAATTCAACTTTTCTCTGCACCTGTACTGAGGCCTATCAGCCTGATCCTTGCTCTTTGTATAAGGTTAATTTATGAGCAGGCAATAGTAAATGCTGAGAAGTGGCTCCTCTTTCTCAAACCCATCCAGGCTGCAAAAAAAAATACCTCGTGGCTTCCCTGCCCTCTCACAGTGACTAACCAGGAGTAACCAGATAAATGGAGCAGGTTGTGGGCAGTCTAAAAGATGAAGAAAAATCATTTTCTCTTGGAAAGAGGGCTTTTTAAGGGCTGCCTCTCTCACTGCTACAGTGGAAGGATAGGGTGAGATCCTTACCAGGGTGCTACAAACAGCAGGGGATTTTTAATTGTCCAGGGTAAGAAGGAATCATCTAAGGCTTTTCATTTATTGGAGTAGATTTTATATAGGGGATGCCTTGTATAAAAAAACCCTACAAGCCTGCAGAAATACTCTCATATCTACACTAGTCATACAACTAACTCTTGAAAAATGCAATATTTTGTTCTCAGCTCTGTGCAAATTCAGAGAGGTTTCTCCAGACTGATGTGATCATAGCTAGAAACAGAATTTTGGCCAGTGCACATGTGTCTGTAAAGGGTGTCAGAGGGGTGGGTAAGCCTTGAACATGAGGCTCTACTGGAATGAAAGGACAACCCTTCAGAAATAATAAAATTACAGGTTCTAGTCACAAACCAGGAGAGGGTTGTGACTGTGCTGCCTCCTCCATCCCTGTGCACATCCCAGAACCCCATCCTGGCTCACAGGCACCTCTTTTAGGGTAATTCCAGGGCAGAAGTGAAAGGCACACAACAAGATGAAAGACAGCCTGCACCAGTGTTTCCCCTTGCTGGAGTCACGACCACTGAAAAGGGAATATTGTTCCTGTAACAAAGGTGGATATTGTGAACCAAGCAGATGATGATGAACATTGGCAACAGGCTTCCTGTATCAGCAAGCAGGAAGGCTAAATTATACCAGGGAAAAATCAGGATTAAAACAACTGTATGATTAATTTCCTATTTTACCTGGAATAAATAAACCTTTACCTCTGTAACTATTATAAGAGCTGGGCTGGTATGCTGGTATCTGCTAAAGAGCTAACATATTTAGTTTTATTGTTTTGTCAAAATATTAAGAATATCAATATATCTCCATAATTCAGTGTTATACAAAGAAGCATTTTTGTGCCATATATAGCAAAGATTGTATTATACTTTTGAGATCATAGGTAATGATGACAAAGTGATCTGTGTTCAATTTCAGCATTAATGTCTGGTTTGAACAAAGCCTGAAATATGGTCTGGGAGCTAAGAGGCTTTAATATTAAGATCTTTAACTGTAATTTATGTGACAGAAGATAGGGTTTAGCATAATAAAATGTAATGGGCTCCTCGAATGAAGAGGACTAAGAGACAATTGAAAACAAGGTAAAAATGGTAAATTATAAATAACAGTAAATTTACCTTTATGTTGTTACTTCATTTATTTTTGATTTGTTAGACAGGCTCTGTAATTTTTCATTTTGCTACATTTGGAACCAGGCATTTCTGCACCTCAGGAATAATGGGTCGAAGGCACGACAATACTGTTGGACCACTTTAGAAAACTGTATTAGGACTCCAAATAGAAACCCTCTTTTTGTCCAGAGTTTGTAATTTACCTGTAAAAATTTAGCCTCAGTTGAATTTCAGCACATAAATGTGTGGGGAGCAAATGCATTTACTCATTTTACCTCCAAAATCAGTTGGTTTTTTTTTTGAGCCGCTTTAAAGTAAAAAATGAAGAACATCTGTAATATTTTTCAATATTAGTTGGAAATCAGGGTGTTGAAAGGAAAATAACTTTAATAATGAGCTGGTCTTTTTGCAAGGCATATTTTGCAAATTGTTTGTAGATGGTGACAACTGTCTGAAGCCTCTTCCCATTAAAACTGTGATCTACACAGGCAGCACCACACACCAAAATGGAAACTGGACCATAAGAATTTATCTGAAAGTTTACTGAAATGGATGGAAACCTCTCCATTTCTCTTTAAAGATGGCTGGACCAGGCCCTGTGAGCATTGCAATGACATATCTGGAAGAAATCGAGCATATCAAGGAAAAAATCTGATCTATCTTGCTTCTTGTGTTCTTTTCCAGCTCTGGGACTTCTACCAGTCCATCATCCTTTCTCCTTTCTTTTTGTGAGGGGGGCCAGCTAAAATGGCAGCCTGTTCTTTCAGTCTGCTTTGCAGATGACCAGATTCAGTCTCTGTGTGGCTCCTTTTTTACAGTAGCTCATTAATGGTTTATTTTTTGAAGTCTCTGGAAATTAAAATAATTTTTCTCCTCCAGATTTCTGTCCAATTCCTGCCCTTCCTGGGTTTTAACTCTAGTTTTAGGTCCACAAATTTGGAGTTGTTTTCCCAAGGTGAAGTGTGCAGAGCCTTTTCTTCATCCCTTTGCAAGTCCTGTCTTCCTTTCCTCCCCCCCAATATGAATGGAATTAATTTTATTTTATATATAAACTATTCATACTTCTTATGGTCAAAGACAGAGGCTTCTGGTGGAAGGAACTGGGATTTCCCTTTTCCTCATTTCTTAGATTTTTTCTTGGTCTGGTCCAAAACTGCTGATAAAGAGGAATGAGGTTGTGTGTGTGCAGCACTTGTAAAGAAACATGGTGCTTATTAAAGAGAGGAATTTTTATTTCAACAGTTGCATTTCATAGAAATTCCCGAGGGAAAATGCAAACATTACAGGGAATGCTGTTTACTTTCATTATGACAGCAGAACGTTGCAGCAAAGCAACCAGCAGAAAAACATGACATAAAACAAGAAGGTAAAGCAGATCCTTGTGCTGAGGAATTAAGGAAGTCAGGATTCTCCTCCTCCAGGTCTTGGACCAGAATGGAACAGAAGTGATGGCTCCTGCAGCACATCCCACCCCAGGAACTGGCTTTGGTCATTCTCATGTGCATGAAGAGGGTAAAGCTCAGTGGTTCTTGAGTGTAGTTTCATCTCTACTTTTTATGCAGCAAATTATTACACATAAACCTGCTACAGGCCAAGGACCCTTTTGTGTACAACTGACCTGATCTATAGAGCATTGAAATCTTTGGAAAGCCTCCTATTGTTTTCTGCAGAAACTGGACTAGAGCCTCACAGGAGCAGAAATCCAGCCTGAGATCAGTCAAAAAGAAAGTCTACGGCATTTCAAAGGAGTAACTCTAATGAAATATGAATTAAAATAAATACAAGATTTTAATAATAATTAATAAAACATGCTGTGAATACCTTATGGATGACTGATACATAATAAATGAATCATACAAATGCAATCATTAGTTAAAATTATCATACATAATAATTACATTTTCCTGAAAAATTTATGATAGGGGGAAACTCCTTCCTCGGATGTGTTTATGCAGCTTTCTTTTGACTTCAGTGCAGACACACATGTGCACTCAAGGCTGGCATGTGGCCCTGGCTGTGTGTGTATTGCCATATTAATAATGCTGGAAGGGGAGTTCCATGCTCTAAGAAATATATAAATTCACCCTGCTGTATTTCTTATTTAAAAACCATGCTGTGTGTCAAATGAAATTCCGTAGCCCAAGGAGCCTTTGCTGCAACCCCACGTTCTGCATAAGTGAAAACTACAGGAAACATGATTTATAGGGAAAAGTTTTCTTTGTTTTGCTTCAGTTTTCTTAGACTTCAGCTGTCCACATATGTAGGCACGTGGCATTCATGATCACAGTGTTTAGCCAAGTGTTGTATTAAATTTGCTTCTGAAGTGAGTGAGAACTCTGTTTAAAAGTGCTCTGATTTCTGCTGAGTGCAGAGTCCCAGAGGCTGATCACAGAGATGATCAGCTCTTCTGCAGTTTGTTCTGGTCATGGCTTCCAGGTGGCTCAGAGGGGCAATGAACAGCAAAAGAGCTTGTTTGGTGTTTTATCATATGAAAGGTTGCTTCTGTGTTGAGGATATTGTATAAAATAGAGGTCTTGACCAGGAAAGTTGTGCATAGACGTTGCTTCCATTAGAAAGGGCATCTGTTCAAGTTGACTTTCAGGTCAAATAAAAAAAAAAAATCTATAAATTGAACTAAATTCTCAAATAGGCCCAGCAACTGCCATCATGGTTTTCTGCCAGTCAGCCACAGTCCCTGCTCTCTGCAGTGTCACCGTCTGTGTGATCAAGGCACCTGTCTCTGGAGTGCTGAATTTTCTCCAGCTCCCTTTGAGAGGTTATTCTCTAGGCATGTCTACAAAGAGGATGCACTCCCTCCCTGGGAGAACTGGCAATATCAGATAGGTGTGCACCATTCAAAAGTTAAGCAGAATTGGGCAGACATGGAGAGGAGATCAAAGGTTATCAACAGCTATGAGCTTTAATGAAGATTGTAGAGGAGAAAAGTAGAGGCTGATTTCAGGACATGGCCATTGTATTCAGTTCCAGTTACAAAACAGGGGAATTTGAGGATCAGATATGCAAGTGCAGGTGGTGGAGGACTGTAGCAACAAAGTCAAAGAGTTTGAAAGAAATCCAAGTTGTTTTTTTTTTTTTTTTTTGTGTTTTGGGTTTTTTTAACAATATTGTTATAATTTATTCACTTGGGAAATTATATTCCTTTCCTGTCTTATCAGCTGATCATATTCCTTCTCCTGTGAAATCTGACCCTGGGTTGGCACAAGATAGTGCAGATGGAGGAATTTTGCTCTGCTTACCCAAAATTGGAGATGTGCATTCCCTGTGCTATAGCCCAGTGGTCCCACAAGACTGGACCACGGAGTCTGAGTGACATGAGGAAAGATCCCCAAACCCTTTCTCTGCAAGACATATAAATCCACACTACATATTTCTTGGGATTGTTTCAGCAGACTGCCTAGATAATTACCGCCCCAGATTAATAAGTGTATTTTAAACACAAAACCACGTGCCTTTAAAATAAACATGCTTTCTTTATTAATTGCAGAAATTTGCCGTGACACAGAGCTGAGTGGCTCTGGCGTAACAGGTTTTAGGATTTGATTACAGCACCATCTACTGGGTATGGAACTTCTCCTTTCAAACCCTCTCTATTGCAGTAAAAGTCCAGGATCGCTTTCAGAGGACGATTCAAGGGAAAAAAGGTGTTTTCATTTCATTAAGGCTCTTGAAATCAGTGCTAAGATTCATTAACTTCCGTGGGATTCAGCTCTTTCTGGTGATGCTCACCTAGAGTCCTATTTAAATTACCATCTTGGATTATGTGATGAAAAACAGATCTAAAGAGTGAGACAGCATGCTTACTGCAATATGTTTCATGTAATTATAACAAGGGATCATTCATTTAACTAGTAAGGGCATTATAGCACAGAGTGGGTGGTGCCTGGACAGGTAGGAGTAAGCAAACAAATGTGATGTCCTCAGGCAAAACCACTGAATGGCAGCAGAAAGCACCGAATTAATTTAAAGAAAGAGATTTTACTTAAGGGATTAATCAGTTATACTTAACTCATAACATGTAATAGGAATCCCCTGCATTACTTGAAAAAAAATTGATTTCTTCCTGGAGAGGGGATATGTTTAAAAGCTGATTAGTGGAAGTAGTGGTTAGAATATTTGCATTCCCCAATGATTGTTAATTTTGCACATAATCCAGGCTCCCACTGACTTTTACACAGCTGTAAGTGTTCTGGACAGAACCCTGCTAACATGCTGGATGCCATCTGTCAGTACCAGGATCCTAAAGTGTTAACTGCTCAAGTAAAGTACTGCTCAACACAAGCCACTAATGCAAAACCTTTTGTAGTAGATAGCACTCTTATTTTGTGCCCATAAATGGATTTCTTGAATGCTTTATCTGAGAAATTTTGGGCAAAGGATGACATGTAGCTGTTGTTAGCATAGCTGGGGAAAGTAGAACCTGACCCAGGAGGTCCCCTCCTGTTGGAACCCTGGTCCTCGGAGCAAAATTTGGGTTTTGAACCACCTTGGTGGCAAGTGCAACAGCCCAAAAAGCAACTCACAGCTCTCTGCTCTCCATTCCAATTTGCTGTCACACAGAGAGACTGGCCACAGTGTTGTGCTCTCCTGTGATGGATGAACAAGTGCAGAAAGTCCCCTCCTGACTGACCTTGTTCTCCATCACACCAGTTTTAAACTGAGGAACTATATGAACAAAACCCAGAAGATGGTCCGAGTCCAAAAGGGCAGACTCACTTGCCCTTTTCATATACTAACACTTGATTAATTCTTCCTTGAGTTACTCTGTGTTGTTGGAAAAGAAATTCATATTTTCTGATGAAAAAACCCAAACAAACCAGAAGCATAATAAACTGTACTTTGAAATTACACTGATGGGGGGGAAATAAAAAATCCTACCCAGGTAAGAAAATTAAATGCTCTGCACAATGCAGTAGATGACAAACTATGTGTGGTTGTTGGGAATGAGCTCTCACTGCTGCATCTTCATGTGTGAGATTATTTTGATTATTTTTGTTCATTTCAGGACAGCCAGGAATGGCTCTGCCAGTTGTCTGAGCTGAAGGACAACTGATAAAGGTGGTCTAAGCAGCCATGCTCAGCTCTGTCACCTTTTCCTCAGCATCCTTTGGGCTGATATTGGGTGGCATCTGGAAGAGCTGCCCTTATCTCACATTGAATCCATCGTGCAAGACTTGCAATATGATTGTGGAGTGTCTCTGTCTTGGTTACTGATGGTCTTGGCTGTGTCCACTCCTGACACTCCAAGGCACCTCCTTTGACTGAGCCTGACTCCAGATCCTCCTTAGTTCCTACCATTCTACATTTCACCTGATCTCTAAAACCTCATTTCTGCAATTGAATCTATTTATTATTTCACCAAACACATCAAATTCCTCATCTTCTTATTTTTCTGTGAAAGGTTTCAGCCTATCTGAAGGTTGTTAGATATTTTTGCTTGGTCCATTGAATTTCTGTGTTTTCAATGCTGGTGAAAATCCCACGTGAAAAGTGTATTCTTTGCATAAGATAACCCAAAAGCCCATCTAGGATTGTTTTAGTGTGGATGAGGAATGAACCCAACCTCTTTTCAAGCTTTTTTTGTGGTTGTGCTCATGAGGGAGAAGCTGACAGATCAAGCTTCAAGTTTTGAAAATGTTTGCATGCAAATCCTTGGTATCTTCCAGTGATAAACACTTTATAATTGTACAAATGTAATTATGTCAGTTGGACTAATTTTATTATTGTTGAGGTTTGATTGTCTGGATATTATTAATTTTCCTTTTGTTTTATTAGAAAGGTGTTTTTCACCACACATAATTAGTGGAGGTCTGAACTAGATGGGGTGGTGGTGCAACAGGACAGACTGAGTGCTGCATTGCAGGATCCTTTTGAAATCCTGTTCCAAAAGGCTTATGATTCTTTTGGGAAGTATTTTCTTAATTCAGTTTTTATCATCAAAAGCAGAGGTTTTGCTGGCCAAAAAATGTTTAGATGTCCCTTGCTTCTTAGTAGTTTACTGTGGCAGACTTCAGTAACTCCAATGGGAATACTAAGAAAATATGCCATGGTAATTAAGTGATGGCAATAGAAGCTTTTGTTTGTCTGTCTGTCTATACATCTGGGTGTCCATGATCTAAATACCCACCTATAAACACTGTGTATAATTATAATACATTTCCTACTATTTGTCTTGTCACTTTTTGAGCATGCAATATTTAAAACTACTTTTATAGTTCTTCTAGAGTTATAATTCTTCTCGTCTCTTTAATTCTTACCGTCCTCTGAGGCATACGGGGAGCTGAAGGAAAATCCAGGAGAGCTGAAGCTTTCCTGAGAGGCCTTTTATCTTGCTGGAGAGCAGAGGGATGAGGGTGATTGTGTGGATGGGGCTGGTATCTGCAGTGACAAATGGCAATTCACTTACGTTTGGGAGCCTCACACTCGACAGGGACTTCACACTTGCTATTTTCAGGATTATTTTGTCCCACATTCCACCTCGCAATAGATCCTCTCTGAAAGGGATTATAACACATTTTTCTTAGAGGAGACTGAAACCAGTGGGAGAAATGGGGCTTCCTGATGAATTATCCTGTTTAGTTCACCGGTGGTAGAATGTTTAAACCCTCCAAAACAGAAGACCTACATTTGCTAGAAGCAAGTGGCCTTGCCTGTGCCTTCAGAGAGGTAAGTAATGGAGTGGTGTTGGATCTGAGGCAATCCCATGAAAAATATTCAGGACCATAGGAAGATGAAATGCCTCCTTCCATATGTATGAGGTTTACTAAGCTAGTAATCCACAGTTTAAAGAACTTTTTTTAAATTTAATAAAGAGGTTATTTTAAACTTAGATCTGCAAAACACTCATACCTCCAGCATATTGCCTCAGTGAAATATCCCTCTACATGAAAATATAGACAGTTAGTTTTTTCTTCCAAAGTGAAACACTGCAAGGTCTTTCATTACTGGTTTATTATGCTTTCTGTATCTTTGCTCATTTTTCACCAGTATTGCATTAAGTATTGATATTGATTTCTTGTAAATGGTACTGAAATGGATGGCTCACAGTTTTTGTTATTGTTCTGTAGCACTTGTATGTAATTTATTATAGCTGCAATGGAACCTGCCCCTTGCTGCCAGGGTTTAAATTAAATGTGCCATGTTTTGGCCCCTAGTAGTCACATACATTTCTCATTCCAGATCTAAAAGTGTTACGTGCAAAGCTACTTTTTTAATTACTTCCTTGATATTACTTAAAAAGTTTATTTCAATAATTTTGGTAATTAACATGTAGTATATTGGTTGAATTAACAGTATTTTTCTTTTCCATTACAGAGACTAATTGCTGTCCTGTAAGAACAACACGGAGTAGCTGGTAGTCATGACTGACTTTCTTTCTGGGAGAAAAAAGGGGAAATCAGCTCCTAACATTTTCAGTGTGTGTTGGATCTAAGTCTTTACTTGTGCATGGACTCCCAAATAGGTCGTAATGGAAGAAAAAAGTCATGGTATTGATGCTGAGGAGGGACAGTCCAACTGGAAGGGCTTTTGTCTGGACCATGTTTTGATGCAGTGGATTTAGTTTTGGCACAAAACTTGACTTGGGCCCATCAATTAACTTGATTATCTGAGAATAAAGCTGCAGCACTGATAAAAATGAAGTAAAGCAAAGAAACTCCACCTACCAAATATCTCTGTACATGTGGTTCCTTCATTTAGGGTTTGTGGAGAAAAAAATATTGATGGACAGAACACCAGTGGTTTTAATGAAAAAAACTCTAATTAATACGACAGTATCAATGCATTGATAATGAGAGAGACTTATTGTATATTCTCCAGTTTTATTTGCTGCTGTTTTTACAGAAATAGAAGCTGCTATTCTAGCAGGGAGTGAAAGCATTTTTTGACTTTGTCCATGGACAATCTTCTGCTCTAAAATTTTGAAAAGGTTGGGATGAGACATTTGGTGCTTTGTTCAAGGGTCTCTGCCTTTCCTCCTCCTGCTGGTTTTCCGTAGGTGCATCTCCAGCCCTTGACTCATGGATGTTCCTGGGCCATTAGTGCTGCACTCACAAAATTGCATTGGTTCTAAGTTGCTTTAGAAGTCATTGATAATGAAACTAGGAGCTTTTCACACAAGATTAACTAAAACTCTTTACAAAAAGTCTTAGTTCCAATTCACTGAATAAATCCAATTGCCATTTCACAAGTTTTTCTTGAGCATTTCCACCCCTTGATTTTGGACAAGGTCCCTTACTTTTCCCTTGTCCCACTCAGTTCCCCCTGCTCATCCCAGAGAGTGGTTGGACTCATTCCCCAACCCTTTTTAACTGAGCTCTTTGAAGCAAGATAAGAATATTTTCACATCTCAAAAATTTCCACATTTATACAACCAGGTGGCTGAGGTCACTGGTTTTTTTTTAAGTTTGGTGTGAACACAAAGCAAGACACAGCCATAATTCTCAGGCAACACAAGGTTTCAGCAAGAGAGAGACTTGCTGCTCCACCACCAGATGTGTGTTGAGAAGGGTTCTCTACTCATGGAATGATATTGAATTTACCAAAAAGCATCTTTAAGGCACAGAATCTTAGCATCGTAGAATAGTTTGGGTTGGAAGGGACATTTAAGGCTCATCTACTCTACAGGCAGGGACACCTTCCACTAGTCCAGGTTGCTCCAAGCCCTGTCCAACCTGGTCTTAGACACTTCCAGGGGATGGAGCAGCCACAGCTTCTCTGAGCAACCTGTGCCAGGGCCTCCCCACCCGCACAGGGAAGGATTTCTTCCCAATATTCCATCTAACCCTGCCCTCTGGCATAGGGAAGTCATTCTCCCTTGTCCAGACCCTTGTCCAAAGTCCTTCTCCAGCTCTCTTGGAGCCCCTTTAGGCACTGGAGGGGGCTATAAGTCTCCCTGGAGCCTTCCCTTCTCCAGGTGAACACCCCCAGCTTTCCCAGCCTGGCTCCAGAGCAGAGGTGCCCAGCCCTCTGAGCATCTTTGTGGCCTCTCCTGGACCCACTCCAGAAAGTCCATGTCTTGTAGCTCTGTAGTTTACTGACTCAGTCAGGTTATGGCCAGATCCCTCATCCTTTTGTTGCCAGGGAAGCCACATCAATGAAATCACAGTGCTCAGGTCTGAGAGCTGGAAGGTACTGTTGTGATATGGGCAATATCTGACATGCCAATCTTCTCCCTGCCTCTCCTCATGTCTCTTTCTTTCATTACCCTAAATAAAACCCTGGTTTAAGTAGCACCATTTTGTACTTAACATATCAAATAATGTGCCAAAATGTCTTTGCTTGGTAATGACACAAATTGCTTTTGCTGGGCCTTAGACCTTGGTTGTCAAATCACAGCAAGGCAACCTCCAACTTGAGATTAATTTTAGCCACTATATTCACATTGAGCTTTTTGCTGCCCTTACCAGATTTGTATGAAATCTTGTGTTGAAGAGAGTAAATGGGTTTATTGAAATAATAAAGAAGAAAAAGTCGTGTCCTTCTATAATTTCCTTCCCCTCCCTCCAAAGGCAAATTAACAGCCCAGGTGGCTTAGTTCTCCCACTGGAAGGAATTGTTTATGCTATTTTTGCTTTATGTTAGTTTGTTCAAGTCCCCTGAGAGCAACAGGTCCAGAAGCCAGAGCTCATATTGCAGTGGTGATGAGGTGTTTTGCAGCAGCACAGTGGAAAACCTGAGCATCAGAGGTGTTAATCTGATCTATCAGTATTGGTGTCCCACACCTCAGCCCCGGTGCAGGAAATTAAAGAATGAGATCTGCAAGGGAACTATTTCATAATGCTTTAAACAAATGAACTTCTTAACATTTTATGATCTCTGGAAGATTGTTTTGTTGGTAGCAATGCTGCCTGCAGTGGGAAGCACTTGCTGGAAAAGCAGTGGCATGGTAGTCGTGTCAGCCACAGCCCAGGAAAGGACACTTACTTGAGCTTTAGCATTACTGGGTAAATTACTCAATCTCCAGCAATTTTCATTTGGGCTGAGTTTCAGGGGAAGAACTGTCCCAAATCTAGGACTACAGCTTGCTTTATAGAGAGAAATCACTCCTTCACCCAGTCTCCCTCCCAGATGTCACCCAGGAGCATTTCGCTGATGTGGGCAGTTCACAAACCAAGTAACCTCCCACATTTTCTCCCCTGCTTGGTTCAGAGGGGTTTGTGATGATACCTGACCATTAAAGCTCTCTGCTGCTTTATGTTATTTAGAATCTCGTCCCTTCCTTTTATACCATTTCCAGGAAATTTCAATTCACTTCACTGCCCTTTTGCCATCCTCTGAGCCTCGGAGGGGTGGAGGGAGCCATCCAGCCCTGAAGCAGCAGGCTGCAGCTCTCCTCGGGAGCACCAGATCGTGTCTGCAGAGATAGAAATGCAGTCTGTGCTCAGCGAGAGGCTCTGGCAAAGCTTCAGACTAACGCCTCCTGTTAATTTTAGAGCCCCCTCAAGAGAAAAGAGGCGTATAAAAAGGAAGCAGAAATTCCTCAAGGATAACGGTAATGTACCCTGTCCACAAATTACCAGCAGACCTTTGCAGTAGCTTATCGCCTATAAAAAGCTTGGGAGTAGTCATTACAGTCATTGAGCTGATGGTGGTTTTATGACTTTTACTCACCATAAGGCAAGGCAGCAGTAGCCTAATGCAAAACCCTGCTTTGGAGGTCTCTCAGCCACAGTGGGCATCCCCGGGGCAGGGGGCATCCCTGCGGCCTCCCGCGCCGGCAGTGTCACCCACGGACTGCTGAGCTGGAGAGGGATGGAAATATGGAGCTGTAAACCCCCAAACACCCATGTGTGGAGAGCTGTGAGGGAATCAGAAGCTACATGGGTGAGCCTTTCTCGTCTGGAGCAGGAACAGACTGAAAGCTGCCACCAGTCTGGTGTTGCATGGATGGAGAGGATGAGTTCTGCCAAGGTTTTAACCCTGGAAGTCCAGGGAGATTTGTCCTTCCTCCCTCAGTTTATGTGCTTTGGGGCTGGTACCTGCCAAAGAAGACAGTGAGTGTGATGGGGGGGACCTGATCTCTCTCTACAGCTCCCTGAGAGGAGGCTGGAACCAGGTCTGGGTGGGCTCTTCTCATGGGTAACAACTGATAGGATGAAGGGAAATGGCCTCAAGTTGCACCAGGGGATGTTTAGGTTGGATATTAGGGAAAATTTCTTCACTGAGAGGGTTGTCCATCCCTGACACAGCTGCCCAGGGCAGTGGGGGAGTCACATTCCTGGAGAGATTTACAAGATGTGTGGATGTGGCACTTGGGGACACAGGTTAGTGGTGGGCTTGGTAGTGCAGTGTTGATGGTTGGACTCGATGGTCTAAGAGGGCTTTTCCAACCTTAATGATTCTATGATTCTGTGATAAATGCAACTGCCACGTTTCTGCCCATGTGCTGCTGAAGTCACTCTGCCATGAGGGCATCACTCTCTCTAGCATCAGCCTCCTCCTCTCCTTTGCTTCCCTCAGGCATGGCTGCAAAATTCCAAAATTCAGTCCAATTTTGAATGGAACCCATTTGTCTTTTATTTGGTTTTCTTTTTTTTTTTTTTTAAACCTTTCAATGTGAAAAAAGAAACTTCTGTGAATGAGCTGCTGCCCCTTTTCTTGAGTCTTTTTTTTGGAGGGGAGAGATTAAAACTGATTAAAAAGATGGAACATTTCAGACAAACCACAGCAGACATGTTAGACATAGCTGACCATCTAAGTATATTGGATATTGCTGTTCTACTTGATGTGCAATCAATGACAATAAAACAAAAAAGTCCAGTTGAACACAGAATAGAGATGAAGCTTCTGTGCTTGCTCTGCAGAAGAATTACTGGTGCAATCCTTGCTGTTAGACTCCATTTTATTTCAGATTTGTACTATAATGTAAAAAAGCTCTGTTTAGTAATGATCCACATAAAGAATTTTAAAATTTGAAAATATTCTTATAATTTGCCATCCAACACTTATATTTTTATTTTTTTTTTTTTATTTATCACAGCATTGCAGTGGTGTCTATCAAGTTTCACTTCACTCTATGCGTTCCTTTTTGGTTTTATTTGCTAGCAGGGAGCTATCACTGGTGTGAGAATGTTACAAAACCAAATCAGATAGAAAAATACAATCCCACCAGGACAGGTTAACAGACAACCCACGATCCCACACAGGTTTATCAGAGTTAAGTTTTCTCCCAGTTACAAAGACAGAGGGAAATTCAAATATTTTAAATAGAAAACAAATCTTCAAAGTGTAGTACACACATAAAATCCTGAGCAAATGTTTACTGACTACAACACCTGGAACAATTAAGGTACTGCAGTGGAGCAGGGTTTGATTTAGGAGGGTGAGCCTTGCAGATGTGTGCTGAGCACAGTACCTGTGCCCTGCAGAGCACAGAGCAGCTCCAACCTCTATCCCTGCACTGCTCTTCTTGAACTAATTTTGTACTTACCAATAATTGATGCTCTCCACTGAAGGGAATGGGATGGGAAAAGGTGGTGATTTAGCAGCTGTGTTTGCTGCACTTATTTTTACTTGCTTTTACTCTGGTGTGTGTCGAATATGGGTCAGACCTTTCACTGCCCAGCAGCACAGGGAAACGTGTATTTTATTAAGACATGTGAGTGGTACAGTCAGTCCAATAAAAAGCTATAAAAAAAATGGACTCCTTATTCAAAGTTATTTTTAGGTTCATGGGGTTCCTTTTACAAAAGAAAAAAGAATACAGTTTTCCCTGAACTCCCTTCACATTTTCCTTCTTCTTTTTGATACCATCTTGGCCAACAAGAGAGGAGCCACGTGAAGGTTTGTGGAGGAGAATACTGGAAGATATTCCCTTTCAGTATCTTCCCCAGGGGAACGCAGAACACACCATTTTTTGCAGGAGCAGTTCCTCAAAGTCCTTGACACATGTCAGAAAGCACCTGTCTGCAAATAAACCTTACCCATCAACAATCCACAGAAGAGAGGGAATAAAAGCATTGTGTTTGTCCTACAAACCTGAGCTAAGGAGGGCAAGGAGAGCAGATCAGCCATTCCCAAGATACAGTGTTCATAATTTTGTATCTGTCTCTTGAACCTCCACTGCTCACCCTTCTTCTCTTTGCTCAAAGCAGCCTTGAGAGCTCAGGGTGCTGTCAGTGTTGTCAGTCCAGGTTTTGGCAGAACATCACATAGTAACAGCCAATATCACCACTGGAGAGCTTCATTTGAGGATTCCTTGACTATGGTAAGGTTCTGCTCTGTTTGGGACGGGCAGGTGATATTACCCTGCCTAAACTTTTTGTGGTGTCTACGTGATGAAACTGCACATGTCCCAGCACCAAATCCCAGACATATCAGAGATTTACAGATTAAAAAAAAAGAAATCTTGAAACTGGCTTTAGAAACTGCATTACAGGCAAGGAAAGGATGAGGAAAGGACCAAGTCTGAAAAAATTCTGATTTTATGAATTGTTTTCGAACTTCCAAACAACTTCCTAAAAGTTGATTTTTCTGTCAAGACGTTGAACAAGATTTAATAAATCATTATGTTCATGGAAACCCTACAGTTAAATGTGCCATATACATATATGAAATAAGAAGTAATTTTTTTAAAAAAAGCTTTCTTTGTCCTATTTATGGAAAGAAACCTTATTGGAGAAAGCATTTAAGACAGCAGGTTTCTTCCATAAGAGCTCCATCACTTATATGTGCTTGGAAAAGGATATCACAGGTATTTTGCAGACATAATTTTGTATGCCCTCAAAAAAGTCTGCACAAGATAAGATTAGATTAAAGCTTTTTGGAAATTAGAACTTCCCCCAGTCTAGCATGTGCTAGGGATGATTAGCTCTAACTAAGAACCCCAAAGACATTGAAAAGACTAATTAAATAAAACATTATGCATTTTAGCAATCTGTTTTATATTCTTAAAAAGATATAGCTGAAATATATAGAAGGAAAAAAGGCCGTATGATGAAAACTCTATTGCAATTAAGCAATAGGTATTATTGGTTTATTAAATTTACCTTACATTTTCAGCAGACTTGTTATTGAGAAATTTGGGTAAGAAATGTAGAACACTGTGCTATTTTTGTCTCAGAGTATTCCCAGGAATAATTCCTGGACAATGAAATGTTTGCCTGCAGGGTGCACCTGGCAACTTGAAATTTAAGATGCACTGGTTAGCCTTGACTGGACATATCTTTTATATCATACTGCTGATTTGGTTTCCTCTAACCAGGTTTTCAAAGCAAACTCCTGCCTTTATGCAGGAACTAACTACTTTCTCCACGGGAGGGAAGTGGCAGTAGGAAATCACGAAGCCAGAAGAGCAAAACCAGAGCTGGAGTAAACCCGGTTTGTATTCAGGTGAATATTCACATACTTTTAGGTCACTACTCAATTCTGTTCTGTCGTATTCCTCACAGAGGATTAGATTTTCTAGCTGATGACAGTATTTTTTTAGAAAACTAATGTCTTCAATGTATCCTCTCTGGAAGTCTTGCTTGGTCTAGATATCGATTGGATTTTACTACCAGCCAAGGTCAGAACTGAAGAGGTTCTTGCTGCAGCAAGCTGTATATTAATCTCAATATCAACTAAGTACCTAAACTGTTATTGGAATTTGATGATCAATTACATCTTTGAAAAGTACTTAGTATGACATTTGTTGGGCTTCCATATTTTGTGTTATACAGTCACACCTGATAGTTCAATAACTGGAAAAATACCAGCAAAGAATCTCTTCAGTTCTTTGTGCAGACAATATCTGCTTTATAATTCACATTTCTTTCTTTTATCCATATTAACAGGCATTACACAGCATTAGAGGGTTTTCTTGCTCCCTCCCTTGCATTACATCATAAGATAATATACTGCTGTTGCACGTATTTAGGCAGAAAAACACACAAAATCCTCTTCCAGAAGAATATTTCTGAATTCCTCACCCTTTACACTTGGGAATGCCACCATTAAATTCAACTGTAATGACTCAGTCTGCTCCCCTGTCACTAAATGCTCTGCTAAACTCTGCAGGAATGTGGAGCCACATGGCATCACTTGGAGGATATTTGCTCAACTTGGCCACAGTGGAGAAGAGTCACTCTCAACAGTCACAAGGGTTTTTTATATTCTAAGTCAAATAAGAGGTTTAGAAGTAAAATTATAGAATCATGGAATGGTTTGGGTTGGGAGAGACCTTAAATATCATCCATGTCACCCATGGGCAGGGACACCTTCCACTGTCCCAGGTTGCTCCAAATCCTGTCCAACCTGGCCTTGGACACTTCCAGGGATGGGGCAGCCACAGCTTCTCTCCAAAGCTTAAACTTGTCATACCATTCTCCAAAAACTTTTGAATACTTACCAATCCATCTTCTCCCTCATTTGTTTCCCAAGGTAAGTTTTCATTGAATTAAAATAACTTGCAGAAAAAGTTTCCATGTGACACATGAAAGTTATAACAGCACAAGAGCAAGACCAACACAAGTATTCCTACACATTTGGAACAGCAGTTCGTGTCAGATCTGAAAACTACATCAAAATGAAAGAACAGTTCTCAAAGCACAGTTTTGTCCATTCTTTATTAAATGGTGAGGTAGGAAAAAAGACTAACAGAAGTCAGTAGACCCTAGATAGTTTTAAAATTCATGGCTCTATTTAGCAGTGTCAGCAACAAACCTGCTCCTCACTCTCTGTGGGTTTTGTTTTTGTTTTAGGTTGTTTGTTTTTATTCATTTCTGTTTTGGTTTGGTTTGGTTTGGTCGGTTTTATTTTTTGTTTGGTTGGTTTTTGTGGTTTTTGTTTGTTTGATTGGTTTCATTTGGTTTACTTGCACCACTCCTGTATTTCTCTGTTTGTTTTGATTCCTAAGAAAAGCAGCCACTCACCAATAATGAGGGAAATGCAGAAGCTTTGCTTATTTTAAAGTTCATCTGCAATGACATCATTAAAAAAAAAAAAGAAATCAGCATCACTACAACTACAAGGGCATTCCAATTTTCAAGCACATAAAACATTATAAGTGAACTTCAGTCTTCTGACACATGCGTTGCACCCTCTGAATGAGCTGGAAAGAAAGCAGAAAGGAGAGATTTATCAGGCATCAGGTTCAGCCACGCAGACATTGCCAAGCTCGTTTTTGTTGCTGGCTGTATGTAAGTTTGAAATGGTTTGTAAATTTAATTGACCATGTATGAGGTGTGCTCAGGCCGTTCACAATCAGCAGCATTGCCAAGATCAGCGGCTCTATTTCTTAGCTAAGCAGGTCTAAAGTGCTTTATTGGAAGCAAAATGCACCCTGAGGCATTTTAAATGTAGCAGCTGGGCAGGGTGAGACTCACTGCAGTGAGTGTGGTTTAGTAGGTCAGAAATGAAAGTGCTTTTGGGATGTCAGTCACACCAGGTGAACTTTGGAGACAAGTTGTCTGGTTGTTACCTTTAGTACCTCTAAGCCTCAGGAGATGGAAATGGAGAATCTTGCTATTGGTGGGCAGAGACTTATGTTAGGTAACATTGCAATTTGAGGTCTAGAACATCCTGCCAGTGGCTTCTTTTATGCCTTGTGGGTGTTGGAATTTACCTGGCTGTGAGTGGGTGTCCCACTAAATTATGTTACATTGTGCTACAGCCTATATCTAGCATTTGGAGGATTTCGAGTCTTACAATTAGATCACTTTAATCCACAGGTAGTTGTGTAGGATTCCTTAAACATGGACAGCAGTTTGAAGAGGAAGAGAAAAGACTCTGGTATTTTAGACTTATCTTATCCATTCTTAGCTCTATTCATGGTGTGAAGAGGTGCCAGCAGGGGTTCCTTCTGCTGGCAAAAAATTTGGGAGCTATGAGTTATAAAGTCTACTTAAGAAACAAAATGCTAGTTATTACTATGTAATCTTTATGGTTGAGGCAATGCAAATCTTTGTCCATCTTCTCTTGTGCTCCTTTTAAATCTCTTTATTGCTACCACCAGGCCACAGACTCAACAGAGAATGTCTGAGACAAGGTAACAACCAGCTACCCTTAGACAGCAAACAGCATGACCAGAGAATAAACCACTTACCAGTGAAAAATGAAAGTATTCATTACCCCAGATTGCTACAGGTGAGATTTTACAGCCAGAAACTATTAAAATAAAATTACTAGCAACAGCAGTGCTCTTATACAAATGTATGGATATTGTATCAATGTGATATAGACCCTGTGCAATCAGAGAGAAGCAGTGAAAGGAAAAAGAAAACAACTTAATCATCCATGTGGTGAAACTCAGCATGTGTGAGTTAAAGACATGATGCAAAGTGGCTGCAATGGTGTGATTCAGTGGCCCAGGTGGTCTCACTGGTTCCCTGACTACAGTTTATATGTCCCTCAGGTCTCCTGTTGTCCCCAGCCAGGGACTAATGCTGCTCTTCTGGGCCCACCAGGTGACTGCTCCACCCAGCAATCACTAAATTATTGTTCAAAAATTAATTTCATAAAATTGTTCATGAATTAATGCTTGTTTAGTTTGGGATATTTGATTTTTTTTTTTAAATATATATTTACCACTTTTCTGTAAACTCCTTCTCCGAAGATTTATGTCAGACAGGCAATTTTCTTCCCAACAAGAGACTTATCTTTTTTAGTCACAAAAGCAGGTCCCTGGAATCATAGCTTATTGCAGTGGCACAGGAGAATAAGTCAAGAGTTATCACCAAGTATAGCCAATTCAAAAAAAATAATTTTTTTCATCTTGAATTATTTTTCAGGCCCAAATCCAGCTTCTGAGTTATGGTTATGAGACTCTCAGCTCTAGGCTCAGTTCTAACTAAAAATTTCAAGAAATCACAGAACTATTGTGTTGAAAACCCTTTCAGAAATTAAAGGAAAACATACAGCTGTTGAGCTGGTGCCTTGGAAATGCACCATGTAGCCCTCATAAAATGGGTCTCACATGAAATATCTGCTCAAACTCCCACAAATACCCAAATCACTCCTTGTTTGTTGCTGACCTGTATCTTTTAAGCTTAACCCACACTTGCAAAAGCCCAGAGGAGTTGTATTTGGAGTCCAGTTGCTCATGTACGTTTCTACTCTAACTCAACTAAGCCAATTTTCAACTATGGGCAACTACACCACTTTTTTAGTAAATAGAGATTGTGCTGCACGAGAAAATAATAACTTTATTTCACAAGGCTTTGAAGATTGGTGCTCCAGCTGCCAGGTGAGTTTGTTCATCCCTCTGGCTCGCTGATGTGGAGTGGCTTTGTGTGGGGTGGTGTCGGGACACAGCTACAGAGCACTTTGAAGAGACAGGTGTGGATTTTGCTAAATGTTTTCTTAACCAGGTCAGCAGGTTTACATAAGTGCTGCAACACTTCATAAAAAATAACCAGAATAGTTGTTAGGGAATTTCAAATCAAAATCATGGCACTTACTAGCCCAACTCCTTGATGAAATTAGAAAAGGAAACATGAATCCATCTTTATTTTCTCTGCTAGAGGGGAAAGGGCACAGCTCCCAGTTGCCAATGAAAAAGAGGGAGATCCCAAAGGGATCCTACTGGGCACTGTGCCCTCAGCAGTGCCTGAGGCAGGTGTCAAGGACCATGAGCACTGCCAAGGTGCTGGGGAAGCACAGGTAACTCTACCTGTGTTGTGGTGTGATGTGCAGCAGCAGGAACAGGAGTGTCAGCTTGTAGCTCCACTACAGTACAACCCTGGAAAGCAATGGCTTTTGGAAGAGGGAAGGTATTCAAGCAGGATTTAGAATATGGACTGAAAGAGCTAAAAATTCACATCACATAGGTGAGCAAGATTTGAAGTATTAATAAAAGTATCAACTTGCAAGAAGAGCCACGTGAAGATTGAGAGATGTCATCAGACACCAAGTCAGTTAATCCAAGTTTCCAAAAATGAAACCTGGATAATTCTTCTGTGGAGTGCCTATAGTGCTTTGCTTGTTATGAGCAGAGAGTACAATCTTCATTCTGCATTTGAAGTCTGTGGGGAAAACTCTTAGGGATTTCAACAGAAAACTCCTTTTCATGTGCCTAAGGCAGCACCATGGCATGGAGGGGCATTCGAGGCAGACTTCATTCATATTTAGAGAGAACATAAGATTTCTGTGTCATTTAAATCCAAATGAAGTCCTGTTTTAAGCACTTTGACATGACTTGAGTGATGCAAAGGCCTTACCTTGGTCTTTCTGCTTGAATTTCACCCTCTGGTTGTAATAATAATAACAACAACAATAATAATAAAGTCTAATTTAGAAAAGCTAAACCAAGCAACCCATGCAGATAATATTAAAGCAATGAGAAATAGAAAGCCTTAATGGTCCAAAAAATGATATAAGAATCACTATACAAACCCTCATTCTGTACTACAGAAGGATACACTGGATGACCCATGGGTCCTCCCCCATCCCAGCACCAGCAGCTTCCTGTAAGAACTCTTCTTTCATAAATCTCTCATGTATCAGGCATCAGGTATTAGCAGGCACTGTTTATCTCTACTTTTTTTTCTTTATCTAATACAGTATGTTTATTAAATTTTCTCAGCCCCTTACGAGTGTTTCCTGAGCCAGAAGTGGCAGTATTCCACAGATGAGGAGATGGCATTATAGCATTTTTCACCCTGACTCATGAAATCACCTGGTATTTTGTGCTTAGATATATGTGTGCATCATCAAGGACAAACTTCCTTCTCTGAATTCTTTCTCCTGACTCAAAAATGCTCTGTTAACTTCCTTGTCAAACTCTCCTTAACCACTACTGATTCTTTCAAAATACACATATGTTTTTGCCTTTTGTGTGGATAAAACACTTCCAGAAACACTGTAATCCTCAGTTTTGAGAGACTAGGGATTTTTTTGTGCCTTAAAACACATCCTCATGGATTCTTGGTATGTTGTCAGTATGAATCCCAGGTAAGGATTATCTAAAACAGATGTTGAGTTTATGCGTGGGAGCAATCCTTGTGAAATCAGCATCATCATCATGAGCTTGATATTAGAGATTTGCTTTAATCATCCCTCAGTTTTGGTGTCTGTCTGTACTCAAGATTGGGACTGTCTCCCTCTCTTCCCCTCTGCTTTGCCTCTCTCTTCCAGTTTTCTTAATAATCTGAAAGTTGTGTTGTGGAGAAAAGGACAGCTGATGTTCACAGTTGATCAAAACCTGGGCTACTTCTGTATAGAAGATAAAATCTTGTTCATTTGATAGGCCCGGATTCTCATATGTGTGTGTATTCATTCTTTTTGTGGACAACCTTTCTGAATAGCAAAAAGCTGCTGCAACCAGCAATCCCTTCATGGGCATAGGTTAAATTATACACAGGAATAAACCAGGAGCTTCTGATCAAAATTCAGATTTTGAGTAGTTGTGTCCATTGCTCCATCAAAGCAGCAGATAGTTGCTCTTCAGTGAAGATGGGAGACAACAGCAAAATTCAGACCTGTTTCAAATTTCGTAGACACCAGGCTAAGTTTTGATGTGCCCTTTTTTCAGATCTCTCTGTTGACATTTCACTGTTGACCTTGTCCTTTAGTTCTCCCTGTGCCATGATAGGACAAGAGGTAATGGCTTTAAACTGAGAGAGGTTTAGATGGGATGTTGGGAAGAAATTCTTCCCTGTGAGGGTGGGGAGGCCCTGGCACAGGTTGCCCAGAGAAGCTGTGGCTGCCCCACCCCTGGAAGTGTCCAAGGCCAGGTTGGACGGGGCTTGGAGCAACCTGGGCTGGTGGAAGGTGTCCCTGCCCATGGCAGGGGGTGGGACTGGATGAGCTTTAAGGATCTTTCCAGCCCAGATCTTTCTACCTTGCTCTGATGCTCTGATTCTATGTAGGAGGTCATACACAGGGTGCCCAACAGCTCTTCTATTGATGTCTTACACAAAGCTACATCAAATAAAATTTATGATGTCTCTAATGGGAACAATGGTTAAATAACTAACCAAACTCTCTCAGATCAGGTAATCAAACTCAGCAGGTCAGCCTTTACTTAATTTGTGTCACAGACATATATAAAAGGGTAGATTTTTAACCTATAATTAAACTTATTTATTTGCAGGTAGTCTTATACTTTATTTCAAGGTTGGATCCAGAGAGTGCAGTAGTTTGTGCTGCAAACAGTGTTTTCCTTCTCTCTCTTACCCTCACCTCACTTTTAGTTCTCAGTCTGCAAGAACAAAATAAATGCAATGCAGTGTACATCAACAGGCCTAGAAATTCAAAGGCATTTTTAGCAATGGCAAAAAAAAAATTGAACAACTTCAGGTGATGCTTACTGTTCCTAAAAATGCAAGTATCAGCTGGTAAGTTTTTTGAAAATTGAATATAAAATCATAGAAAAATGCTTTATTTGATTCTCTGTTTATGGGAAATTCATTTTATTTGACTTTTTTATTTGTAATATCAACTATATTGCAGAGCAGAGTTTCTAGGTGCTCCCTTATGGTACCATTCTTCTAAATTATTAATGCCGTACTGTTGATATATTGTCAGCCTTGTACATACATTCTATGAAAATGAGTTTTACAGTAGGCTGGGATTTATAACAAAGCTTGACATATGCAGCTAATTCACCTAGACAGTCTTGTCAGTTTTAGGTTCATAAATAATTGATACTCAGGGCTTGGAGTTCAGCTACTGTTAGTGCTCCAGCTGTTAAATTTCAGCAGCATAATGGATGAATATTTGTTTATAATTTCTGTACATGGACCTGATGTCAGATCCCTGGTCTCATTTACATAGGTAGATTGAGATGTTGGAAGTGTAATGAGCATATGAAGATGATGAATTGTTTTCCTCAGTGCTGGTGCGTTTCTGTAAATGTTTGATTAGTTTTGAATGGATTACTGTTAGATTATCTGGTTCAGGGGTTAAAGTGAGCAGCTCTTTGCTCCCAAAGCTTTCGTGATCCCTTGCTGACAGATTTTAAAATTCATACAGTGATATTAGCGCTGCAAAAGCAAGGGGTGTTCTTTGCAACAGATGTTTAGTAATTAAACATACGGTTTCCCTGTTTGGAAGTTGCCTGGGAAATTTAAATTAGAATGATTTGTTTACCGTAGTTTGAGGGAATTACAGTTTCTAAAAAAATAATATATTTTTGCCCCTAAAGTGCTGGAATTTTCCCCCCTATGACACTAATTAAAAACGAGCAAAACACACACATACCCTCACAATAATTCAGATGTTTAACGCCCTGGTAGACAGTTGAAAAGCCATCAAAAACAGAGGTTCTTCTCATTTTCTCCTTTTGTAAATTAATGAGCCATATTCACAAAAAACATTTTCAGTTGGATGTCCCAAGCAGAGGTGCTGAAGTAATCCAGATTTCCAACCATGCCTTTCTGCTGGAGCCCAGCTGGGAGAAGCTGTGGGATGTGGACACGTGTATTACACACAAACCCCGATGACGTAAAGAGTGTGAGCGAGGAGGGGGGAGCACAGTGAGGAAATGACGTTGGAGAAGAACGGAATAAATCAAAATGAGATGTCCTTTCGTCTGTTAAGACTTGGCATGTGCCACACGGCTAAAGGGATGATGTGCTGAACCAGGAAATGTGGGGAGAGACTGGGTCTGCCTGGCTGTGGGTTTGTATAAAGACGGGAGGAAGAGGAGCATCCCCCACCTGCTTCTCCCAGCCACGGTGACACAGGGAATGAGGTGGAAACCGAGCTATGGGGAGGAGAAGCCTCTCTACCACCCCTGCTGCCTCTGACCCCACTCACTCAAACATAACCCTTTATATTCCCGCTTTTTGCCTGTTCCCCTCCTGCCACCCTCTGAGCAAGTGTCCCTCTGACAAGAAGGTCTCACGGAGCAGCTCCTTAATGGAAAGATTTAGTGGCCACAGCTCCGTGGAGCCAAGCCCCTCGCTCGCCACCGCGCTGCGTTCTGTCAGCCCGGCGCACGGTTCCCCTGGCTTGTCTGGCAATCATGTTAGTGATTATATGGGTAATGAAACACGTGCTCTTTTTGTCTGTGGCTCTGATTAATCTGCTTTCTATTTAGCTGTGATTTATGGTGCTCAACTGTTGAGGTGAGCGCTGGCCCATCAGTTCCATAGCCTATTACGGGCGCCGCGACGGCGAAATGCCTGCGAGGCTTGAACTGTTTCTTGACAGCCAGGCTTCCCGCTACATTCCCTCCAATCTGTTTTGCTTCCTGGTGTGACCTTTCATACAGTAAAATACATTAGTTGAATAGCACAGTCTCATTAAAAGAGTGAATTAACCGAAGAGTCTTTTTAACTAAATGACAGCCAAAGGACTGAGTGCTAATAGCCACGGGCAGTTAGAAACTTAACTCATGAATCAGGCTGTTAATACTGCTCGGTGCCTCAAGCGCTGAGGGCACCACACTCTCTGCTTGCTCTCATAAGAAGAAAAGCTCATTACTTTCCTCCTGATGGGAGAGAAAGAGTGAGCGAGCAATAATAAAGCTTGAATTTTTCAATACTGTTAAAAATGGGGCTGACAGATTGCCGACAATAGGAGCAACGGGCTAGACACTGCAAAGAGAGCCACTGAATTAGCAATACCATATATCATACAATCTAATTAAATCAACCCCGAGAATGAAATTAGTTTTCTGTGAGTGAAATGGCCTTTGAAAGAGCGCCATTAAATGAACTGTAGAGCATTAATTAAATAATTCACAGTGAGGGATTTTGCATTTATACAAAAATTGTGCACTTAATTGTCCATGCTGTATTACAGATTTGGCCTTATGTTAACAATGTGTCTAAAGCACACTTATTGGAGCATATCAGGAACAGCTTAACGTAAATGCAGCTTATGAAGTTTTAAGGATTGCCAAAGAAACTGAAGAAAAGAAGTAACAATTAACAACAGTAAAAAATGCACTCGGAGTCAACCACTTTTTCACATTAATCCTGTGCACGTGTGACAACTTGTTACATTTTTTTCCCCAGTGGAATGACATTAGGGCTTCTGATTCTTAATTAAACAAAACCTGCAACTTCTCATGATTTAGCAAAAAGAGACATCTTTAAATTACCTAAAAATAACATATGCATGAAAATAGCTGAGAAAAATAGATATTTTTCTCTGGAAGAAGGAAAAACAAACTCTTTTCCTCAAGTTTTCAGTAAGACAAACAACAAAAAAACCAAATTAGGGTCAGGAAGTCAATTTAAATTTTTAGTTTAAATCTTTGTCACATTATAACTTCAACTAAAGAATATGCTATTTTGAAATCAAAACATTTGATTAATATTTTATCCACCCCCTTCCTCTGCCTCCTTTTATTTGCATGTAAATTTGTGATGTTACTTTGAAATGTGAAAAAAATCTACGCTTCCTCTTGGATACTTGCAAAAGAATTTAGGAATGTGTGAACCATTGGTATTTTAAGACATTGGTCCTAATTCTTGCTCTTCTTCATCCTTGCAAATATAAAAAAATGCAAATAGGGAAAAGAGTTAGTGCTATACATTAAAATCTTATAAAAATACAGATAACCAGGGTATCCTTTTTCCCAGTGCTTGTAAAACCAGGCTTGCATTTTTCAATGGTTCATTTACTCTAAGTTTATTTACGAAAGATTGTATTTTATTTTTTACTTTGATTCTGAAAAAAACAAATGAAATCCAGTCCTCTAATACACCCAGCTGTGACCACTTCAAAAATGTATGGGTAAATGAAAATATTCTTCAGTTAACTTCCCAAATTAAAACACGAGAAGTTGGGAGAGTCGTCTACGTATTCTCAGTCTTCTTACCAGCCTCAGATTTTATCAGTGGTTTCCTCAATCAGAAAAACATTGTGTTTCAATAGTCATTTGCTAATAGCATAAATTTGAAGATGGCAAGGGAGTTGTGATAGTGAAGCCATGGAAGGTAGTTATCTGTACCCAGTCAGCTAATTTTAAACAGAAAATAGAACAATTGAATTAGGTGGCTAATAATATTTTGAAGCATGTTCCTCTGGGTCCACCAAATACTTGTGAAGGATAAAGTGTAACAGGAACCTGGAAATTTGATATAGGGCACGTAAGTACCCACTGTCTGACACAGAGGTGGGGGTTGGTCTCTTCTCCCAGGTAACAAGTGACAGGACAAGAGGAGAGGAAATGGCCTCATGTTGCACCAGGAGATGGTGCAACATGGATTTCTTTATGGAAACAGGAGATTTCTTTATGAAAAGGGTTGTCCAGCCCTGGCACTGCTGTCCAGGGCAGTGGTTCAGTCCCCATCCCTGGAGGGATTTAAAAGCTGTGTAGATGTGTCTCTTGGGGACAGGGGTTAGTGGTGGCCTTGGCAGTGCTGGGGGAATGGTTGGACTTAGAGGTATTTTCCAACCTTAATGATTCTGTGATTCTATGCTGACACAGGCCATGCATCTTGTATCTTTGAAAGAGTCTGAGGTGTAATATTTGGCTCTTATGTTCACCCCACAGATAATGGAATAAACTTGATACTATCAGATCAAGAGACAGCACCAAGATGTCAAGAGTCAGCCTCAACACAGGCATCCCTTGCTTGAGTTGTGTTAAGAACTATCACCCTGAAATCTGGCAGCTGTAGTCACTACAGGTATGAATCAGTGATGTCCAGTGAAACCAAAGGTAGCTGAGCTGATAGGGACATGTCCTCTCACAGGTATAGATGAGTTGCAGCTATCCTAAATTGTTCAACTGGTCTTGTTCTTGAACTTACACAGGGCTGCAATTTCTTTTGCTGCACCAGCTCATGCTGGTTAGTCTTTCACTGAAAATATTTTCTTAAATGACACTGAAAGGCTCCAGTGACAAATCATTGCAGTTTCGTATTTCCATTTATTTTATTCTGAGATTTGATATTGATATAAAACCACCGTGAACCTGTTAATGATATTTCATGTGCAGTAATGTCAAACTATTCAATCAGTCGCATCATTACCTTTCATATTAAGCATATTTAGTTTATTCAGTTGTAACAAAGCATTTCTAGCACTAAAGGTCTCCTTTCTCCAAAGTACTCACTCATTTCAATTTCATTTCATATCATCTCTAAAAATGTATCTTTTGTCTTGATTTTAGATGAAAGCCAAAGGAACAAAATACTTTATTACTTAGCTGAGAAAACTTGAAGATTTGTTCCTCAGAACAGGCAACTGAAAATATTTGGGCTGTTTCACTGTAAAACTAATAGAAGGTTGAACTTTTCAGGTATTCCCTATAGAATTTCATAAAGGCTTTGAAAGACAGAAGTACATTTATGCAATTGGTGGAATTGCCAATTAGATGTCTGGATCACCCTACCGGACAGATGATAAGGAGGAAAAGACACAGACTTGTGAGAACAAAATGAGAAAGATAATTTAAAAAATGTAAGTATTAAGTGAAAGCGGGTTCTTGAAGCAGCTGTACAAGTTTGGGTATAAAGTAAGAAAACAGCAGCACCTGGATTTTTGAACTTTAGCTATGAGTGTTAGAATAAACTAAATATAACTATATACAGTTATAAGAATTGGTAAATGCAAAATCCACTAATACACCTGTTGGACACTAGAAATTGAAACAAAAGTAAGGCACACTAAACAGCAAGAAAGTTCTGAACAAAGAAGTTTGATTAATCCTCAGACAAGTGTCTGGCTTTCTGTGGTTCTTCTAAATTTAAGTCTATTGGGCTGTGCCTCTTGCCTCAGGGAAGCAGGGACAGAACTGGTATTGTACTCATTTATTGCTGCTTCTGCTTAATATCAACATCCAAGACAGTCATCATTCAAACCAAAATGAAGTTCCAAAAGATTTTGGTACAACTGAAAAAGCCAGAGTTTTATGGCTCTGTCCCTTACCTTTTGCATTATCTATAAACTATGCCTTGTTAGAAATGAACTACTAGTCAGCATGGCAAAGGACCAGTGTGTTATATATCAGTATATAATGTAAGAATGTGTCATTCAATATGCTGCAAAACTTGCTATGAGGAATTAATCATTCCCCTTCTTGAGTAGTCTCCTCAATGCACTCCAGAAAGTTGCCATTTTGGAAAATATTCCCAGTCAAGAGAGTAATCTAGTAGGGTGTGGGTCAAAAGAAAGCTAATTATGGAATTTCAATACAGAGTTTAACGTGCCTTAGAAATAACTCTTTCTGCTTAACAACTTAGGAGACTCCTTGCTGCATTGGAGTGTGTCCTACGAGATATTTGATCTGTTTAGGATCAAAGTGGATGTTTAAAAAAGGCAAGAGGACAGATGTGGTGTAGAAGCTCTGGGAATGCCCTGGTGTGGCCATCCCTTGTCGTGTGAGCCCAAGGACAGGACAGAAACAGGCAACACCACGAATGTGATCAGAGTATGTTAATGTAGTGACTTTGTCTTTATAGAAAATCTACTTGATCCCTTCTCCTGAAGGGTTGGGAGCAGATGTGCAGATGGTCATCTCTGCCTTCAGGAGCTTCTATGCCCTGCCTAAGTGATTTTAGTAATGCATCTCTGTGAAAAAAAATAAAACAGGAAAGAAGTGTCTGGCATGGTCTGAGGAAGAGTCATGATATTTGAAGCTGAAATACAGGAATGGACATGTATCTGGGGCGTTTGTCAACCACCATGCCCAGGAAACAGCAAGCTCCTGACACAACTCATCTGGAGAGGATCTGAAGCACATGGAAGAGACAATGTCCTGTGGCAATTGCTAAGTAGCCAAATGTCTCCTTGGGCTCCCTGGGAGAGGTGAAAATCAAAACAGATACATGTGTGGAAGACCATTAAGAAAATTTGACCTTAGAGGTACTTGTGCTCTGGGACTGTGTGCATTTTAAGTAAATAAACAATAATCTTAGGCCAACTCTTCATCATGTGTCCCAGTTGATTCCATCTCAGACAATAACCTCACATGAATAAATGACTTGACAAAGGCCCCTCTGCTCATCTGGTTCTATCAACCAATACTTTTTATCACTTTCCATCAATGTTTGGATTTTTTGAGCAATTCAGCCTATAATAAATGTGTTGTAGATGTCCTCACAAGAAAAGAGCAGATGCAAGTTTAGTGAATATTGAGTTTTAAACTTGTCTCGTAGTGATTTGTGGCCGTGCCACCGCAAATATTTTTCAATGTCATTGCCTAAGCCCTGGCTGTCACTAACATGGTCAGCTGGGGAATAGGAGGCCTAACACTATGATCTCGGTATTAATGGCAGCTGTTGAGAGTGGCAAAGGTGATAAAGTATTGTTTAGTTATTGGTGCCATACTTTTGCTGCAGGACATTATTATAAAACGTTACGGTTTTTTATCAGATTTCAATCACATGTCCAATAATGTATTTAAAAACTTACTGCAAAGAATCCTAAAAAAATATCTTTGAGGGGTTTTGTTTTTCTTTTTATTGTCTTTTTATTGGGTTGTTTTGTTTTGAAACTCTGAGTAGAACTAAGCAAACTTACCATCTCAAAGAAGAAAAAGATTTAAGACTATCTCTGATGTCCAGTTGATTCCTTTTGGCTTAGCTCTAGTTATTTTTATGCAAATGTTTCAGGTTCAATGCTTAACTCAAACTGAAAAAAAAATAAATCCCTGTGATCTGGGATGGATTGGCAGCTACTAAAGGGAATATAGTTCTGCTCCTATTGTAGACCTCTGGACATCTGGAAGGCTATCCTTCCTCCTGCTGTGCATGTATATTTTATACTAATGTTAATGGAAGTTATGTGTGGGTATTCAAGAGACAGACCATATCCCATTTGGTAGGTAAATTTATGTGCCGCTCTTTTTCATTATTCCCTAGACCAGTACAAGGAGAAATAGAGATATAAGATTTATAAAGCTCCTACAATATCCTGTTTTGCCAGATTGTATTCCAGCAAGGGCATGACAGGATTACTCACCTCACCCTTGACACCAGAAGAACACAAGTTAATGACTCGCTGTCACTGCCATTAAGAGTAGCCGTGCATGTTTTTAAGTTACAATTTAAATTACCTGAAATCCAAGCTCATATTGATGGCCGTGATTGCTTGATTTTAAACCTTTTGATGAACACATTCACTGTTACTCTGAATGAGGTACGGTACCTCTTTATAAAAGAAGGATATAAAATTAGATTATGAGAGTTTATATAGCTTTTAAATATCAAGCTGTCAGGGCTGGTGCAGGTAGAAATATTATAATCGAAGAATGGTGAAGAAAGAGTTTATATTAGAGAGAGGATTTTCCAGTAAATTCATACCAAGTAGAATATAATGGAGACAGGCTTTTTGCCAGTGCTTTGGCTCCACTGACCTCCATTTGCAGCAGAGATTAGCTTGATAAAGCCGACACAACCTCAATAAAACACTAACAATGGAAAGAAGTAAATAGAAATCATATTAAGCAGCAGCAATATTGCATGAATTGAAACAAAAATTTAGGTATAATAGCCTTGGTGGGTTTTAATATTGTTCCCAATCGCATCACAATATGAATCATATCACAGTGATTCTAAATAACATTTATCATCTTTAAATCTTCTCTCCTAGTAGACGACTCACATTATTTGAGAGGGTTTTTTTCTTCTTTTTTTTTGAAGAGTTCATACATAATTAAATGTGCTGGAAGCAAAGGGTACAAAATACCTTGAGAAACAGCAACTTTTTGTTATATGTTCAATTAAATGCAACAATTCCATATTTATTGTTATTTTGCTACCTTGCAGAAGTTAAATGAATAGAATAATAGAACAGCATTGCAGGACAAAACTCAAATAAATCTAGATGGGAAATTTTATTCAGTTTTCAATTACTGTGGCATTGCTAAATTCTGGGCACAATCTGTAGAGCATGACAAAATGAAAGGAAGATTGCTCAAAAATGCATTTACAGGGGATTAGAGGCTAAATATAACAGAAAGATGGTTCAATTAATTTTGTCAGAAAATTATCTGTCCAAGGGACTATATCTTCATTTACGAGGAAAATGTTTAATCCATTATTTGGATGGTCTTCTCTCTTCACTGTGGGGCTCTGGGGTTCAGCTCGTAGGGGTTCACTTCTCAGTGCCTCAGGACAGACTTGAGATAGCCTTGGGATACTCCAGACTCAGAGGGAAGAGGTGTGAGATAGTGCCAAACCCACAAATGCTCACAATCCTGGCTCCAAAATGTTGATGTCACGTTCACTTCCACCCATTTGAAAAGCCATTTCTGAGAAGACACCAACCTGTACCTCCCTGAATAACTGAGGGGTTTTTATCCTGTGTAGGAGGACTTAAATGCAAATGCTGACATAGAAGGCAGCATCTTGGGAGTGGAGCAGGAGTCCAAGCTGGTTTAGGATATGTCTGAATAGGACACTGTGGACAGGATGCCCATTAATTATCCCTTTTCTCTCATGGCTTGTGGGAAGCATCTCGCTCAGGTGCCTAAGTTCAGGCCAGAGGGATGGATGTGGGCCCTGAATAGGGGAAGGAATTTAAGTTTATATGAGTCTGTGTGGTTCTTGCTTGCTGGTCAATATCCCCTCCTGTTCTGCAAGTGGGTTTTGTGGACTGTGGTCAGACAAACATTTCCACATTGCACAGAAAACCTGCCTGGGTGCCTCATGCACAGCTCTAGGTCCTCTTGAAGGCAGGGGATCAGGAGGCTTTTGCAGATGGGCTCCTTAACAGTTCTCTTTGAATAGTTTGGACATCAATAGTGACCTGCTGATAGCTGACATGAACTGAAAAATGAGAAATGTAGGATATTTATCCATTTAATATCATGAAGTCTGATACTGACTCGGTCTAACCAAGATCAAATAGACAGTGCAGTCTGTCATCTGCAATCAATTTATCACCTTTCATAGCCTAGATCTGGTTGATTAAATAGCCGGGTTAATTGATTAAAGGGTTAATTCAGTTGTCCTAAATAGGGGCCTATCTTTAGACTTTCTTTATCTATGTTTGTTCCAGAGCATGCAAAAAGAGTCATAAAAGTCATTTGTAGGAAAAACAGAGTAGAATTTGTATTGCATGATAGTGATCTTAAAATACAAATTGTAGCTATACTTGTCTAGGCAAAGAGTGGTCAGGCGGCATTCAGCAAGAAAAAATATATTCTAAAATACTATTACAGCACATATTTTATGATAGGGCATGCCCATTATGATTTCATATTTTAAGAAGTTCAAAGATAGATTCATCTATTTGGAACAGAAGTTAATAAAGATAAAACGCAACAAGTCAATGAAGTGAACAATTAGATGAAATGAATAAAGCTAATTAAGATTTAGTAATTAGCAAAGAGAATAAGCTAAATTTCACTCAGATGGCTAATTAACAAAAAGTGATTTTGCTATTTTA
>NC_045644.1:5287500-5357500 GCF_009829145.1 Chiroxiphia lanceolata
CCTAAGGAGGGGTGCCAACAGTATTTTCTGCTACAAGAGAATCTGCTCAGTCTTTTTGATCCGATTTCTCTCTTCTTGATTTTGATATCTCTACAAAAGCCACTGCAGATGGGAAAGGAGAAAAAAAAAAAACAACCCCAAAACACCCCAGCCAAGCCACCCTCAGTTTTTGTTCATTCATTTTTCTTTCCAGCTTTCCCATCTTTTTCTTCCCCTCCCCTCTTGAGCCGCTGAGGAGAGAAACTAAATCGCTCTCCTCTTGCTTTGGGCTGTTTTTCATCACTTCTTCTGTGCTTCCTGACCCCAGAAAGCGGGCTTAAGTTGCTACATTCCTCCTCCTTCACCATAGCCAGAGACACAGTTCTTCTCGTTTCAGCAGATGTGCCAAAGGTACTCTGCTCTCCCTGGAGCATAACTTCAAATTTTGGCAAATGCAAAGCTTGGACGCTTTCCAGGAAAATGTTTTTTGTCTTGAAAAAGTGTTTTTGTTTTGGTTTTGCTTTCTTTTTTTTTTTCCCCCTCCAAAGAGTAATTTATTTGAGCTTGAAATGTTGTTTGAAACAGAGTTTTCTTAATTTTTCAAGGGAGCTCTCACTGAGCTCCAGATGTTTTGCCACTGACCATCAGCTCTGGAAATGGGTAGCCAGGCAGGGAAATTATTATTCCTCTCAGCCTTATCTAGACCAGAAGGCATAAGCAGTGACACTGAAAAAATGTCAATTAACCTGCACTGTTGGTAACCTCAGAGGTTTCTTTTTACCTGGAAACTTTTTTTTTGGAGGGGAGGAAAAATTTCCATATGTGTGTGTGTGTACATGTCTGGGTGTGCACATGAGCAAACCCTTGTCTGTGATGCTGGAAATCCTGCTGCCTTTGGTCAGCTTTAGAGGGAACTAAAGCCCAGCTGTGCTCACAGTCAGGAGAATTCAGCAGGGCTAACACACATAAAAGCAGACACGAGATCCTTCATGTCTCAGACCAAGCAGCAGGCGTGCTTTGGGTCTTGCAAAAAAATACTGGATTGATGTGAAACCCTGTGATAGTGAAAATATGGGGGATTTCTGCCACCTGCCCTTTGCATCCATCTTGTATCCTTCTCAAGTCAACTCATAAGTGATTCTTCCCAAGCTTCCAGCTGCTTGGCATTCCTTGTGTAAAATAATTAATGATTCTAGGGAATGGAGAGATCAGCTTAGGGATAGTTGTGACTGGTTCTGGGCATTTGTGTGCATGCACTCATGTGCATTCAGTGCTCAGTAGCAATGTCAAAGGGAAAAAAAAGGCAAACTGTATGAAGAAATATTAGGAAAGGTAAAAAAATAGAGTATATGAAATATATACACCTGCAATCCTTCCAGCTGGATGTAGAAAGAGGGTCAAAGGTGTGGGATGGCTCCTGCATGGGGACTGGGGCATGAGAAAACGTGGGGATTAAAAGCTGGGAGCGTGGCCAGAAGTTCTCAGGGCAGAACAGTCTGTTACTCAAATCTCTGGGAATTGAGAGCACAGCCATAGGAAATATTCTCCCTGCTCTGCCTCTTGCAGCCTTCCCATGATGTGATCTCTGGGTGCTGAGATGGATGGACCTTTGGTCCAGTCCAGGATGGCCAGTCCTACATGATCCTTGTGCAATCCTGTTTAATTCCAGAATCACAGAATTGTTTATGTTGGAAAAGCCCTCTAACACCATCGAGTCCAACTGTTACCCCAGCACTGTGAGTTCCATCACTAATTCATGTCCATGTGCTTCAGGTCTGAATAAATGACCAAATGGTAGCAAAGAAAAACACAAAAAGAGGGGAAAAAGGCATATTTTGGGACATGATGTCATGTACTGATTGTTTTAGACCTTAGAAAAGCACATAGGGCTACAGTGTGCCCTAGAAATGCTCATTCCCTGGGATCCAAGCACCAGTAAGATCCAATATATTGTATCCCTCACCATCAGGACGAGCTGGGAAGAAGCTGCTGGTTTTGGAGCTTGTAGTAGACACCAGAAAAGCTGCTGAAGTGCTGATCTGTGGTTCTCATGTCTAATTTGGGGAAAGAGAAAACTCTTTGCCATTTTACATTGTTATGATCTAATTAAAGGGAGATACACATGAAATATTTAGGCAACCTTTGGGAAAAAAAGAGAGAGGAAAAGAAAGTTTTGGCTTGGTCTTGTTTGGGAAATTTTCTGAAATATGGGGATGGAACAAGTCATAAAACAAGTATAGAAAAACTGTGGAAAAAGCAATTTTTTTTGTAAATACTATTTACAGAATCTCAGAACAGCTTATGTTAAAATCTACTTCAACTGGCTGGTTCCAAGTAATGTAGTCCCCTTATTTTGCTTTGAGACAGATGTTCCTGAGCTGCATGTCAGCCCTGGGATGGAGACTCTGCCCTGATAGCCTGACTTTGCTGGGTTTCGTTCATTTTGAGTCACTGTGCAAAAACTATGGCACAGGAAATCTGGACAGGGACTGGTTCAGTGTGTTGTTGAGTTTTGATGGTGTGTGAAATGCTTTGAGTTCAATGAGTGGCTGGAAAAGAGTTTCATCAAAAGCTCCCAGCTTGCACACCAAGGATAAAGTTCAGGATAATCTCTTATTTAAATTATATGGCTGTAATTACACTAAAATGAATTGAAATACTGATGACAATTGTTACACTATTGCACGTTGTGTCTCTACCCCAAGTTCTGAACTCATGTCTGAATGTGTAAAGGTTATTTCAAAGTGCAGGAGCCAAGACACAGCCCCATCTGGAGGGTGTAGGACAGAGGGCATCAAGACAACTGTGTGGAATTGGAAAGATGAGACCCAGGCGACAGGACTGTGTTGGAAGGTAACACACATATATATCACAATTACACTTTTCTGAGACTGGAAATGCTGGGTAATTGTCTTTCCCTGCCAGTGTGCTCAGGGCGCTTTACAACAATAAATTTTACCAGGAGTGCTAAAAACCAGGAACACAATAAAGTGAAACTGCTGCTCCAGAAATGAGAGAGAACTAAGCTCTCGTAGAAAAACTGGGGTCTGGTTGCGTAGTTGGTGGAGCCCAGGGTGCTGCTCCAGGGCTGGAAGTCCTGGCAGTGGGTATGGGTGGGGTGAGGAGGTGCTGACCACCCCCAGCCCTCCAGACTGCTGCCCACTGTGCTTCTGCAAAGCAGGAAAGCTCAGGGCCAAGAATTGATTTAGAGGAAGGACAAAGTTCTTTTTGCAGCCAAAACAAAATTGTGTGCCAATCAAAAAGGTGTTAGACAGGCTATTGCTGACCCCTAGGGAGTATCAGAAGACAGAAATCCTTGGAAGGAAATTCAGAAAACAATCTCCAGGGAAGCCAAGCAAGACTGCTGGAAGTGTTGCAGCACCACAGTGCCAAGACCTCTGAGCATCCACACAGACCTACTGCGGACAGGCATCTCTAATATTCCATCCTGTGTTTAGAAAACATCTTCATCTTGTTTCCTAAAAAACAACATGGTTTGAGATTTGATAGATTTGAGGTCTGGGCAAACCTACCTCCAGCTCTGCTTGGACAGAGATTCTCTCTCCCCTCTCTTCTCTCTCCCCTCTGCCGTGAGTGAGGAATTCAGATCCCTCCAGCAGGTGCCTGTTGTTTCTGAGACATGTCCTACAGCAGGGCCTTGATCTCACTGGGACCTTAAAAGCAGCAAGATACAAAAAGTACTCAGAATATATTCAAACCTGAACAAGAGAGGGCAGTTGGATGGTTTGCAATGGCCATTAGATGGCTGACACTTGCTGTGTTTTCTCTATAAGGTTCAGAGCCATCCATAACTAGAACACACCTTTTGTAATCCCATCTTAGAGTAGATTTGATTTTTAGGAAGGAAAAATGTCACTAAATCATTATTATTCATGTGACAAATCCTGAAGGGTAAATTTTTTTTAAACACCACCTCTATCAGTCTCTCCCATGTCACCTAACTTTTATGCAATAACGCTGTTCCCTTAGAGATACCGTATAAAATATCTCTCACTTCCCAATATTATTCATAGAATTCCCATTATAGAACATTGAAAACCCAGATTAGAAGAGTACAAGAATATTTTATGACCAGTTTGAAAATGCTGTTACTGCTGCAATAAATTAAGAAGTTAAATTACTCCCACATTGAGTATTGATATACTGTGCATGGCAGAAAAATTCCTTTGAAATATACTGTACAATACATATAGAGAAATTCCAGCCCCTTTGATGACTGCAATGTGACTGCCAGCAAAGTGGTTTGTGTGTACTTGGGGGTGGGGGATTGGGTTGCCAAGTCTGGTCTTTAAAGCAACGAGTTGAGCAAAGGCAAAATCAGAACCAAAAATTTTTATACGATTAACTGGTGGTATTGGGATGTTGCATTAAATGGCCAAGCCCTTACTTCTTCTTTTTGTGAACTGTGCCTTTGTGGACAGAATATTATGTGGGCCAGCAATTTCCCATAATATTTCTCTTGCCTATATCTGTGTGGATATTTATTTGTGGCCTTTACCTGACCACGGCAAGACCGTGGCTGTGTGATGTATATATGCCTCTTTTATATTAGTTTTATTTTTTTTGACTGAACAGTCATTCAAACTCAAATCTTTGACTGCCAAGGGAAAAGTAGAAAAAAAAAAAAAGGAATGTTGGATGGGATTTGGTTGCTTTTAGATACAAAGATGCACAACTAATTAATTAAGTCAACTTTTCAGCCTTATTTACAGTTGTTTGTGTTACTGGAATGATCTGAAGCCACCAGAATGTGCCAGACAATTTGATGTAGTTATCAAGGAATTTATGTGCACAAATTGACTTTTTTTTTTTTTTTCTGCTTACAAAGCTTCAAATGTGAAGCATTGCTCTGGGAACTGCACTTAAACAAAGTGGTTGTTTCAACTTCAGGTAAGACCTGATCTCTGTCATTTATTTTCATATGTTGTCTGCTGGGCACAAAACCCCAGCACTTTATTAAGCGAAATAATTGGAGAGATTTGCCTGTTAGACTAAATTGGCAACCAAACCGCCTATTTTGCAAAAATGTAACAAAAGAGCCCTCTCACACATTTTGCAGAGGAATCAAAACCGAGCTGCTGCGCCGCCGGCAGCGTGAGCAGCTTCTTTGGTTTTGGCAAGAACCTGGAGATCCAGTAGTTGAGTTTACAGTAATAATTACAGTGTGCTTTGCTGATTGCAATATTCTGCCCCAAAAGTGCCTGTTTAACTAAGCTGTGTAATCAATGCCTCCAAGAAATGTGATCTATTTGTTATCAATTGCTTTTCACAAGTGTGTCCTGCCCGAATTGCCTCGTTATTCCACGAATGGGCTCCCAGCAAGAGTCGTTTGTATAAAGTGGAGCAGCCAGGAGTTATTTAAGAACAACACAAACAGCGATTAAGCCCTGGTGTGTGCTTTTAAAGGTTATTCTTGGAGGATTTGCTTTCCCAAGGAAAGCGAGGCAATGAAGGGTAGTAGCCGAGTAGCACGTTTTTCCCTGGATGCGCCAAAAAATTCACTCAAAGATCAGCAGGAGCTTTCTGTAAATCCTGGAGCTTATGTGTGCTTGTTGGAGCCTTGACTTTTCTGTGGAGTTGGGGGTTCTCAGATTAAGCCCAGCCAGGGAACTGCTGCCACCCTGGCTCAGAACAGACTCACAGAATATTCTGAGTTGGATGGGACCCACGAGGATCATGGAGTCCAACTCTTAAGTGAATGGCCCATACAGGGATCAAACCCACAACCTGGGTGCTATTAGCACGATGCCCTACCAACCGAGCTGATCTCAGGGCCTAAAATCACATGGATCCACAGCCTGGGTGTTATTAGCACCATGCTCTACCAACTGAGGTCTAAAATCACACTGATCCAGAGCTGATCCGCAGCCCAAGACACCGAGGCTGATGCCGGCGCTGCCCAAAGTGACTTCTCTTCATGTATAATCATGTAGCAAATCATGTATTCATTTGTATTATTAAATAAAGACTAACAGAGCTGTAGACCCAGCAGAGCAGAAGGGATGCACAGAGGATCATGGGTTCCCAGCATTCCCTGCTCCCTCTTGGAAAGGCGCTGACTCACTCCCCGAGCAATCAGCGTTGTGTGCCATTACAAATGGGGTGGTTAATAGGCCTGCATCCATTATCATTAGTGCATCTCAGCACGCAGGTACATGATGGGGCCTGCCAGCGCATTTGCTCCAGCTCACTGAGCCAGGGGCCATGCTCCATTGCAAATGAGGATGAGGAACACCTGCTCCAGGGTTTTTCGGCAGACCGGAGTCATCCTTCACATCTCATGCAACACTTGTTCTGTCAGAATGCAACGCTGGCACCGGCCGGAGCGGTGCCGTGCCAGGCGTCCCACTAAAGATTAGACACTTCCCTGTGGTCTTCTGCTCAAGTTCAGCTTTGAATTTTTTTTTATTTTTTTTTTTTCAAAGCAAAGCTTTTAAAAATTTATCAATTTCGTATTAGGCATTCAGTCATTATGTTAAGGGTTTAAAAATAAAGATGAAAAAAAAGCAACTTTGCTTCAGAAATTAACTTTTTTTTTTTTGGCAATTAGAATGGCTACATAAAATATTTATTGGGTCTGATAATTTTATTCACAGTGCTGAGTGTTGGCTGGTTTGAGATGGTTTTTTGAGAGAGGTTTTATTTTTGGAAAATAAGCCCTGTGATTTATTATTTTTCCTTTATATTTTTTTTTCTGGTCTTCTGCAACTATTCAGACTGTTTGTGGGGTTTTCATTTTAATTGACTGCATCAGGTGACCCAAGATGTGATATTAGACACTAATCCAAAATATGACAAAATATTACCTTCTCCAGGCACGTGTCTTTCCAGCCAGAGGCCTCTGGTCTGGCTGTCCTCCAGAGCCAGGACAAAGGCTTTCCTCATCCTGCTCCAAAAGGCACAACGCTTGCTGCCAGCCCCAGGTTTGTTTGCAGCACTGGAAACCAAAATTAAGGGAGGAAAAAGAGCTGGAATTTGAAGAAGCAGCTCTTGAGGTTTGTAATTTGCGGTGAAGGGCACAGTGAAGGTGAGCGTGTTGCAGTGTCCTTCTCTCTCCCTGTCCTGTGTAACAGGGTTTTTATGGGTACTGCTGGTGGCCAAAGCTTCTCAGTCCTTAAAAACCAGTGTAGAGACTGAATCTGGGCCCCTGGGCAGCCCTGTCACCCACTCTGCAAGAGGGACCAGCTGGGAAACGTTCTGCTGGGCTCATGCATGTCCCCTCAATCCAGTGGATCACTTCCCATTGGGAAGAGCCCTCCAGATCACTCCCTGGGGAAGGCATTTGATGTCCTCCAGTGCCACTTCCCTGATGAATAATGAATCACCTTCTTGAATGAAGTCTGGAGCTGAGCTGGAGTAGAATGACATTCACTGCCATATCGTGCCACTGACAATGGTGCAACACCAAGATGCACCTCTTGACTGGTGTCCTCTTTGTCTCCCAAGACAGCAGAAGGAATGGGAGTTGTCTACTTCTCCAAAATTTGGGTGAGTGGACCTGACTCTGTCCTTGGAATAAGTGGTTAATTAAGAAATTCCTGTTTGCTTTTCATGCTTTTCTTTTTTTCTTTTTTCCCCCATTCCCAGTCCTCCCTTTCACACTGAACAGACTTTTGCTTCTGCTTCCAGAGCCTCCTAGAAAATGACAAATATTTCAACAGGAAGTCTTGTCTGGTGAAATACAACTTTCCACAGTAATAAAGTTATGCTGGAGGTTATAGGTCTTCTGTTGTGCCATGAAAGTGGAGTCATCAGTTTGATCGGTAAACATTTAAGGTTTGCACCTTGGGATCTCAAGTTTTATTTCTGCTTTATAACCAGGAACTACCAAAAAATTACTCCCAGAATCCACCCATTTAGCCATTATGAACGTTGATACTCAAATGAAATCTTGGACTCTTATTCCTCAGGTGTTTCTTGGTCCCTCTCAGGTTTGTGTCCCTTGGTCAGTCTCATCATAAGGAATCTGCCATTGTGCCTTATTTTGTGGTGGTTTGGCTTTTCCCTGTTCTTGTCCTTCACTATACTTGTCTCCCTTTATCAGACTGGTAGGAGCTATGGAGATGGCTGAACTAACTCTGTCATTCCATCAGCTCTTTCCTGGTGGAACTTCAGCTTCCACATGCACTGGTTGTTGAGTGATTTCCAAACTGACCCATTAGATTAACGTTTTAGTCAACTAAAAAAATTTAGTCTGGGGTTCATAATAAACATTGCTGTATTTGTCCTGCATCCATGCTCCCTTCCAGCTTCAGGATGTGTGTGGAAAAATGTCCCTCTTTGGTATCACCACCAGAGTGTGTAGCTCTGCACAGTCAAAGTGAGCCAAGAATCACCTCAGCCAGTAATGGAAAATACTGTCCTGTGCTGTGGCTGCAATGGGATGGGCATGGCCCATGTGGAAGAGGAACCAGAGCAGCCTCTGATTATCTGGATAAGGAAAGGAGATAAGAAATTTGCTGACCTTTGGGACTGAGCATGGATTTCACCAGTCAGTCCAAATGCAGCTCTGCTGGTGGAGATGCCACACCAGACATGTTACCATCACACTGATCAAATTTGGAGCATGCAGTTTGTCACCTCTGCGGCAAAAATTCAAGCATTCACTTGATGTAAATCATCTTATTTCCAGGTAGGTAAGTCTAATGTAGCTCATAGGAATGTCCCCAAGACTGATTTAAAGGGAATGCCAAGTATAAGATGCCTGGACAAAACAAATCAATTAATAGGTGTGAGACTCTTCTGGAGACTTCGCCACCAAACTCAGGTACTGAAGCCTTTTTTATGATCTGGTGGAACAAAAATGCTGCAGGAAGCACTAATGTGAATGCTATGGGTTTAGAGATTTGTGTTAAACTTCTGATACCTCTGTGGTTTTCTATATTCTACATATTATTAAACATACTTGCTTTTTTCTTTTATCCTGGTTACTTCAGAAGGTGTTTAGGGCTATGCTGCACCAAATGCCCTTGGACTGCTGATGAGGATGTCCCTGCCTTCCCCAGGGCTGGTCACTGGTGAGTCAGTATCATACATATAAAAAAGTTTCATATCACTTTGTGTGAATTTTTAGGGAGAGAGATAAAAAAATCTTAATCTTTTGAAATGTATTTGTGACATTTTTTGATCTGTGATAGAGTTCAGCAAAGCCAAAAAGGAAGGAGCCATCCTGTGAGGTCTGAGGGACCATCAACTCCCCAGCACTTTCTCATAGGAAATGATGGGGACTGCAATGGGTGCTGAGGGAAGGGAATGAAAAGAGACCAAATACAGAGTGATCTCACATATTGCAATGACGAATTTGGGAAGCAAAATACTTTCAGCTGCGTTTAATAGTCATACATTTGCATTTACCCTTTTCCTTGTTTGAGGCATATTTCTAGATCTGTGCCTTTTGAAGTATTTGGTTTTGATGGGGCTTTTGCTCATGTACTGTAAGTGCCTTTATTCTAATTTCTGTCCATCCACTGAGAGCTGCTCACAGTTGATGCTGCTGCAACACTGCAAAAAGAGGTGCTAGAAAGACCAATTTTCCACTTAGGACTGAAAATCCTGAAGAAAAGCTGTTCTGAGGGATGACAGTAAAGCAGAATACGGGTGTGTATGGTTGATGCAGGTGGATATGAAGAAATTTTAATTAGAAGCATGAGTAGAAAAATTACATTTTGGGTTGAACTTTTCAAGGAGTAACTTTAGGATAATGCATGGAAGACTCCAGAGGAAGAAATCCCTTGGGATCAAATGGGATCTGTATACCCAGTGCGTCTGTAAGACTGGGTTTGGGAGAAGGCACAGGCAGGCAGTGAGAGAAAACCATGACGAGAGTCTGGGGATGCTTCAAAAGTCTTGATTTCCTTCTGTCACAAGAGGAATAAACAATATATTTGTTTTTTTCCCACTCCACAGGGAGTGCTGGATACCTACTGGGACTTCTATCACATACAGTAGGGAAGAGCTCCAGAAGGAGAGATGGAATATTATTATTGGCTTGGAATGCACCCAGGGTGCTTGGGGAGTTTCTTACACAGCACCCACAGCTCCAGGTGTGGGGACCACTTTGCTGCTCACCAGCCTAAAAGGCATCAATTCACCTTTCTCTGTGCTCAGACACTACCCTTTAAAAGACTTGAAATATAAGGCATTGAGGCAAACAAAGAGGAGACAAACTTAGGAACCACGTTGCCAGAGGATCTGTATTTCCAAATGTGTGTTTTGGTGGATTTTACATAAAAGAAGAGGAAGGAGAGATTAAGACACGGAGTATTCCTGGCTGGCTTGGTGCAAGCACTGTGGGAAATACTGCTTTGCAATTTGCTGCAGGTCTGAATTATTTTCTTCTGTCTAGTTTAAGTTTAACCAGTTAATTCAACTACCAGCTTTCTCCTGGTGCTAAGAAAGGAGTGCAAAGTTAATTTTGTAGTGTGAACAATGAAAATTTAAATATATCAGATTTTTGTAAGCACAGCCTTGAAGCTCAGGGTGTGTTTATATGCTTTGCTGACTATGAATAGACCTCAATATGTGTTTTTAAAATCACAACCCATCAGGATATCAAACAAACAAAACCTCTACTCATCTTCCATACATTTTAAATACATGGATACTGCTGTGTGCAGCTGCTGACTAGAGAAATGGCTGAATCTAGTTTGGATATTCCAAGTTTATGTAATTTCTAACCTAATTTCTTATGTTGTGCTGCAGCCTTGACCTGTGATGACCCATTCTTTCATCCCACCTATGGAGCTGCGTGCACGGAGATGTGCCAGGGAGTGCTGAGTCCAGGATGTGATGGGAGACACCCAACCCAAGTTGGAAACCAAGCCTGTATAGGTGAAAGGCTTGTACATTAACTCACTTTGCTGCCCAGCCTTTTGCTGATACATTTTTAAAAACCCTTTTTTTTTTCTTGTAATATTGAAAAGAAGAAATTCATCTTATATTTTAAAAAAGTAATTAAAACATCATGGAGTGAACTAGATGGTGCTGACAGAACTTCAGATACAAAGAGAAGTTGGATTATGCACATTGCAGTGTTATTGACCATTGCCAGGCATTTACTGGTTTTGCTCCTGCTTAGTGTGATATTTGGAGATCTCCACAAATCCTGCTGCACCTTCCAGATTCGGTGTGAAGAGCAGTGCTGGTGAAATTCCAGCTCGTTTTGGGGTAGGGCTGTTCAGCTGTGGAGGGTTAGGCAGGAATGGGAACATCCACATCCTGCTCTTTTAAAGTGCTGGGAGCTGGGTGCCAGGGCCTTAATTTCCCACTCTCCGTGTGAGAGTGCAACGTGTTCTCATCCTTAAAAAGCCAAAATGAGGTTTGGGCTGAAGGAATGTGTTGCATGTGATATTTGGCTGGTTAACCACTGGTTCCTCAGCTATTTTCTTGCGCTTTCTCTCCTCTCTCCCCCACATTATAGGGTTAAAGGACAGCACACAATATTTAACCATAGATTTCAACACTCTGCTCAGATTTTCTATCACCTGTGGCTGGATACTTTGATACTAAAATATGTCAGGGGTCAATGGGCTCTTTTCCCAATCCTGGAGCAGGCTGGGATGCACCATCACCTTCTGTCCATGGCTTGACCAGCTCACTGGTGCCCTAGTTCTGCCTCAGTTGCCCCAGGGCTCATGGGGGAGAGTTTTCTGTGTACCAGTGCAGAGGGTTTGTGAAGCACACGAGTGGAGACTGTCTGAGACAAGCAAACTCTTATTTATACATGTGGCCTCGTCAGGATTCATGTCGAAGTCTCCAGAGATGCCCTCCAGCTTCTTTAAATTTCATTTTTTTATAATGAAGATAATTTTGAGTTTTACAAGCTCAAAAATGTCTAAAACTAATAAACATTTTATACATGTGTCAAAAGATGCTTAAAAAGCAGCCAAACCATGTTTTTTTTAACAACTGCAGGAGGGGGGGGATGACGACAACGAAAAACTCACAATGCACTCGTTGTTTGCCAAGTTCCTGCAGCCTGAGCATAACAGATGAGTTATAAACCCCAGATTAATGGAGCTTTAATGGAAGTGCTGACACTACCTAAAGCTGCTGTACCCCTACAACAGCTCCACAAAATGACCCCTGCATCCCAGTGCATCCTGCTGGGAATAACGCCGCGCTTCCTACGGCGGCGCTTGGGGGAATTGAAACATGGGGGGCTTGTGAGCGTTGTCGCCCTTCTTTCTTCTGTGTATTTGCAGGGACAGGATTTGGCAGGAGGACTTGGCAGGCTGGCAGCTCCCAGGGAAACAAAAAGAGCAGCTATCAGTGCAGAGCGGAGTGGCCCCGGAGACGGCCACGGTGGCTGGTGGCCACAGAGCCTCGCTGGACCCCTCTTCAAACACCCAGTGCTGGGTTTGTCCGGGGGCTTAGGAGAAAAGGCTCTTAGAACCCTCTTCCAAGTGCTATAGTTATCTCCCATTGGAAATGCTCTGCCACTTATTGATTCTTTGATGTATTTTTTGGATGATGATGATTGTGCCAAATGGATGGAGCGGTTTGGTTTCTGAGTGTTGTTTCATCCTAAAAAGCTGGATTTGGGGGAGGGTGTCTGTGTGCAGACATGCACCTCCTCTGTGACATGGATGTCTGGATGTATATCGAGACATAAGCAAAGCCTTGCTGGGACACAGCAGCTGGCTCTCTTTTACCACCAGCTTTGCCATAAAATGTCCCACTTTAATAATCAAATTAGAGCCAAGGCAAACCTGTACAGGTGAGAGGAAATCTGTGAGCATGATCAAAACCACATTTCTGATTCAGGACGAAATCACAGGCTACAGGGAGGTACATCTGTAAATTATACAGGAAGCTTTCTTCAACAACTGATTCACCCTGACAGTTTTACTGGAGTATATGAAAATTAGTATTAAAGATGTGATATGTAGGCTTCTTTCCAGGAATTCCAATCTGGTTTCAATAAAATGGAAACACTGATTGGAAGTGAAGTTGCCTTCCGGTTTTGCCTTTGGCTATTATGTGTTCATTCGTGAAATGACTGAATTCCACAACTACTTTTAATATTCACCTTTTGAGTTCATCTCCCGTACTGGACACATTGGAATGATTAAAATAGCACTGACTCCTGAAGCCGGATCCTCTTTAATTTGAAACAGCCCAGGTGCTGAGGAGAAAAAAAATATTAAAAAAAAAATGAATGCTCTGTTAAGTCCATCCTTTCTTAGCATCGAGTTGCTTCAATGCCTGTTTAGAGTGGAATACTAATAAAGAAGTGGTCTCTGGATGAAACATCCCTGAATAGCTGTGCAGGGAAGACCTAAAGAGCACAGTCCTGTGCTCCCCACCCCTGTCCCTCCAGGTTGCTGCTCTTCGTGTTGTGTGCTGGCTGCAAGGTTTGTGTGCTCCGGTGCTCTGAGCCTCTCCTGCTGCTGTGCTCTGGCAGCTGCCTGGCTGTGTACATCAGTGCCACTGTGTGCCCTGCCCTGGCACGGGCAGCTCCTGCCAGGGACAGCGCCTGGGAAAAAGGGGGCAGAGATTTGGGGCCAGCAGATGTAAATATTTAAGGTATCTGAGGTCTCGCAGTGCAAACTGTTGCGTTTCAGCTTTTTGTTTGAAACGGCTTTTGCACCCTGAACCTGTGGGAGTTTTGGTGCCAGATGAGCAGAGCAGCTTCTTGCAGAGCATGAGTGACTTTATGTGTGGAGTAGCTCATAAAGAAATCCAAATTCCCTTGTATTTGCTAACACCTTCCAGACTACGCTTAGTGTTTTGAGGTATTATTGTCCTAGAGATGGAAAAACTGACTGAGCTGGTTTTAGGGAGGTGCTGGTTGCAGCTCTGGGTTGCCCTCTGGGGAGGAGGCATGGACCAGAGCTCAGTGTGGCACCCAGGACACCCCTGGCGTTCAGAGGCTTCCATGAGTTAATTTTAGTTGGTTAAATAATTAGGTTTTTTTCATTATTTTATATGGGGAAGCTGGTGGTTGTGCCGATGGCAGTGAGCCACTCGTACAGCTCCTCTGGGGTCTGTGTTAGTTGGAGAGCTTCCCTGAGAAGACCCCCACACCTTGCTCTGCTGCTTCTCTGTGCAGTTTCCTCTCTGCTCTGGGATTGTGGGAATGTTTGGTACCCCCTCTTTGGGTCATTTAAAGGGGTGTTTCTCCTTGGCAACATTGGAGGTCCCAACTCTGGCACCACCACACCTGACCTGAGCCACTGTGGACTAAAAGGACGTGTAATAAACAGTAATATTAAAAACTTTAGCACCTCTGTGGCACAAAGGAAAGCCCAGGGAAGTAATTTCAGCCTCTGTATTCAGTCACCTCTCTGGCAACCTCTGCAATGAGTATTCTGGCAAGTTATATCGCTGAGGGAGAGTCTGACTTTCTGCACTTGTCCAAGGCAATCTTTGATTAAATTTTGGATGCTGTTACTCAGACATCCGCTCCTGATGCACTTACCATATTTTGCAAAGAGAAGGTCTCTGTGAATTGAAAATTTCTGGTTATGTGCATTCAAGGTCATGCATAAAACAGTGCCAAGGATCATGGAAAGTTGAAGAATTTAATCAAAATGCTGCTCTGTAGTTTAGTGTGTTTTGTAAGATTAGGAGGGGCACCAATAATGCTGTCAATGCAGAGTTCATTTGAACACTTGTGAATTATTGAGCTGCAGAGCAAACCTCAGCACAGACTAAATGGACAGTTTTCAACAGTGTTGTTGGCAACAGAAGTTCCTGATGGTTCCTCTTCCACACTGGAGAGCAACAAAACTGCAGTAAGGCTGTAGACCAAAAGTAGGAGGTTCTTTGGGGGGAAAAAGAGAAGCAGCTGCAGGCTTTGGGATATTAGACTTTTTGAATTCTTAAGGGTTGTCAGAAAGAGGTAGAACAGCAGCCCTATACAAACTCAGTCATCTGCCACTCCCAGGCAAATAGAAAGTCAAAAAACCTCAGTGTTTTAGAACACAGTGAAGTCCACCCAGTGCATGGGGAGCAGTGAGGCTGCAGTATCTCCCTCTGTCTCCAGGTGCTGCTCCACACCACGTGTCCCAACCCAACCACTTGGGACACCTCCAAGGAGCGGTGGGTGGGGGTTGGTGGTGGGAGGAATGACCAGAGGGCCTGAATCTTCTTCTCTGGGGGGCTTCTCCTAATCCAATGTCACTGGGGCTGCACTCACAGAGCACATGGCAGAACTAGGGGACATCTGAGTGATGCTCTGCAAGGTCCTTCCCTTTTGGCAGGTTTTTATGGGATTAGAAACTGAATGGGAGATAACAGTGTTTTCTTAGGTATGAGCAGAGAAAAAGTAAAATGATATCCTGTTGTATTTTGAAGAAATACTTCATGGACTTGAATGCAGCCCATAACACTTTTTCACCTCTGTTTACTCCTTAGATGCCATAGACAACTCTGAGCAGACTGTAAGATGCCAGTACTATGCTGATGTTATGAAACCGGGATTGCTGGATCATCCTGAAAAAATTAAAAGTACAGAGGTACCCAAGACTCTTTCCCTCCTTTGAAATGGTCTGATTCTGTAATTAAAGTTAATTTAAAGAATGCATTACAATTGATGTACATGTTAGTATTTTTATTAATATTTAATGTGACTATTTAATACACAGATGGCCTTAACCATGAATATGTTCATGACCTTAAGTCAAACATCCTCCATTTCCCCCAAATGAAACCAAATATTGTTTCTTTTTATTGCTTTAACCTTATAATAATTTCCTAAATTCTGAAGTTATTTTTACCAACTTCAATATACTCCAAACATTCTCTGTTCTCCTTCTCTTTTACCTTTCAGAAACTGATTCAGTGTTAATTCTCAGAGCTGGACACAATGTTTGTGTAGCTTTGACTTACTTTTCCATTATCATTAGCAACTTTTTAAAGTCAATTCTTCTAAACAAAAACTTGTTTGTGGCTAAATACTCCAGATTCTTCCTGATGAAACCCATATTGCTTTCCTAAATAAAGACATAAAGTCCAGCCAAGCCAAACCTGGGCTCTTCCTTAAGGTGAGTGGGTCCAAAGAATGTATTTGTGGAAGGGTTTTTATTGCTTTCGTGGTGCTGCCTCATATTGGTAGTGGTTGTCAGGTGAAATAAGAAATGCAGCCTAAAGAGTGTGGGGCTGGTCCCTGAGCATCTCTGTGTCCTCTCAGACATAAAGCCTTTCCTTAATGTGCCTTTATGCGCCGCTCCCAATCTTCAGCATCTCCCCCCCAAATCTTTGGTTCCTCCCCCACAAACAGTGCTAACTACTAACTCATAAAACATATCAGCTGGGTTTATTACTTTTAACCATCTTTCCAATTGTGCTATAAAATAAAGGCAGATGCCATTTTAAGATCTTATTATTATCAAGGGCCAACTCCTCCAGCAGCACCTGCTTAGCAGCAATCTGCTTGTTTATAGTCCCTTTTTTATAGGTGACAGTTTAAGGTGGCTGTTCTCCTGTTACAAAGAGTTCTTTTTAATGTGGCAGAAGTGGCAGGCACAGTAGGTGAGCTCCTTTCTTTCATCCAGTGATATTGAGAAGGGGTCGCAGGTTCACCTGTGATTTTTGCTTGACAGCTTCGCCACACACATCAGGCTCTGCCAAATGCTCCGCCATTAATTTATGATTTAAAGTAATTAACTTTTGCTGATTAAAGTAATTATTTCAAGTGCATTGCACTCAGGCCCAAATGATGCTCACAGCCCCCTCTCCAGTTTGAGCTAGCAGCATGCCAAGTGCTTAAAAGCTGCACCAGGGAGCTCGCGGTGGCTTCTGCCAGTCTAACAGATCTGCCATGTTTATGGCTGACTTGTACTAACTGCTCATTTTAATGCCGAGTCCTGGCAGAACACTGACACAGTGTGAAACCTTCATCCGGTAAACAAGACAAGCTTCAAATTGGTGACATCCATGACAGTGAAAACTGTTTAAATGAATCTTGCCTCCAGCCTTCCAGAGGTATTATGTTTTTGAGCGCTGCTCCTTCTCCAGATTGGCTGTTAAACAATTTACAGCTTTATCCAGGCTCTGCCTTTAGAGCTGTGCAGGTGCAAAATTCAGGCTTCTTCAAGAGATTGGAGGCCAAAAAAATCTCTCCTGTCCCTCCTCCACCCCTATCCCTTCCTCCCCCCCCCAAAAAAAAAATCAACACACCCAGACCCCACCAAAGCCTTTTAAGGAGACTTCACACGTGAGAAACGTGAAAAAGGAGTTTCCTTTGAAAATAAGTCTCCCCTTTTGAGAGCGTACATTTGTTGGGAAGCTGCCTGTCATCTCCCCAAGTTAACATGTTTTGTGTGGGAGCCAATGTTGGCTGGTTTATTGTGCCTTCTCTGCACAGAAGAAGAATGAACAGTGGCTCCCGAAGCTCGGAGCACCGGGCGGCATTGGCGTGTAATTCTGCCAGCACCAGGAACTGCAGCAATGTGCTTTGTCTTATGGGCACTAAATGTTTCCAAAACTTACCTTTAGGGTTGTGTTTTGTCGGGTTTTTTTCACCCCGCTGGAGAAGATGTTCCTTGGGAATATCCCCTTGTAAAGACCTGTGGGATTTTGGCTGCTGCTTGCAAAGTGAAATCGAGCAAACCGATAGTTAAATCTGGAGGAATAAAAATATCCATGCTGGAAAATGGATTACTCTAAATACATTTAGTTGATTTTTTTTCTCCTTTGTTTATTAATTTTTTTTAAATCAAATTTTAACTTGGGAGGGAGGAGGGAAACAGTTTTGATGAGGGAGGGGCAGCATGGTTTTTTTCCCTGCTTTGCTGAAATGACTGTCAGTTTTAAAAAGCTACTCACATTATCCCTCTCTCCTCTTCCAGTGCAACTGTAAAGAAATCTAATTTCATCTGTAATAAAGCACCTGATGGGCAGTGATCCCTGGCAAACAATATTTCAGCTTAATGCTAAGCGTTGAAAAAACACCACTGAAAAATAAAGATGCCAAGAAAAATCATCTGTGTGTTGGCTTGGCAGCAGTGCTCAGGAATGGGAGGGATAGACAGACAGAGAGCTTGATTTGGGGGTTTTCTCCCTCTTTTTTTTTGGTAATGAATGAAGTGTGGTGGGGAGGGAGTGTGGTGGGGAGGGAGGGCAGGGTGCTGGCGGCCGGGGAAAGCCGCTCAGCCGAGCTCTGTGCTCGCTCTTGTAAGCAAACATTGAGCTCTCTGCCAAATTGGGGCAGTTTTGTGCTGCAAAGAGAGCCCAGGCACTGAGCTAAGAGCACAAAGCTCATTCCTCAGGAGCCCCTGCTCTAGGCAGGATGTGTCTTCACCCCAGTCCTTCCCTGCAATGTGTGTTTTAAAGGCACTCTGGATAGGCTTTCACAGCAAACATTAATGCTACTTTTTAAGAACTGATTAGCAAAGGTTTTTTCAAAATGCTTGTCAGTAATTATTTAGTAAGTAAATAATGTAAATATTACTTTAGTACGATTGAGACAAAAGAGTTTCACTGTTTTGATTTTTTTTTTTTTTTATTTCTAGGTCTCCACATAGAATTGGCAAACCACTGAATCACTGACTTGGGTTGGAAGGGACCTTAAAGATCATCAAGTTCCAACCCCCCTGCCATGGACATCTTCACGTCCAATAGCATTTGGAGTCTCTGAAGATGCAATAGGTCTGGAAAAACTAAACCAGGAAAATTTTTTGGAAGCAAAACACATCTGAGATTTACCTGGGGCCTGATCCAAAGTCCCCTGAGATGGTCAAGAGCCAGCTGGTGGGCTCAGCCTCATTTGACTCTCCTGTGCTCTCTGCAGTTGTTCCAAGCTTGGGTGATTCTCTCTCACACTGGCTCAAGGAAAATGATCATAATCCTCAAACTGTTTTGAGGTGGATAAGAACAGAATGTGATGCTGCAGAGATTGTGAATGGCCACGAATGATATGGGAGAGGCTGGCAAAGCTTGGATCTGGCACTAACAGGAGCGGCGATGCCTCCTGGGGTGGAAATATCAAACCCTGGTTTAAGCCAGGGGTTTAGAGGTACCTGGATCTCACTGGAATTGCCATGGATTTGGTGTCTTTAGGTATCTTGGGGCCTTTAGGTGTTGAGTGGGTGTTGAAACAGTTCTGGATGGGTCCAGTCAGGTATGATCCCCTTGAGGAAGGACAACCTGCAGCAGAACTGCTGCCTTGGTCCTCCAGTTGAGCCGTGACAATAGTGAAGATGCAGGAGGTGAAAAAGGTACAGTGAAACAGACACGAGGTAAAAAGTATCAGAAATGCAGAGATTCAATATGCATATTTTAATTTAATTCCCCAAAAGCACAGAATTACAAAAAACCACAGAAGTCCCATTATGGAATGGCACAATACATTAATAGTTGTAGGTGTTAAATCAAAACAAGGTATATGATATTAATGGGCAAAATGACTGTGTTTAAACACTTGTCTACTTATTAAATCTCTAATTAAAGACATGCAAACCAAGTGGCGAGGATTTTCCACTAAAGATGATAAATTGTGATTAGCAAACTGGTTTTAATGTACTGCAGAGTAAGCCAATTTTATTAAAAAAGAACAGAAGACACCAAAATTTTTCCCAGCAGCTTTACCTGTAATGATCTTGATACTTCTGCAGGTCACAATAAATTGATTTTTACTATGTGTATTAACCCCTGACTGCAGTTTGATACTTAATTTTTCAGTTTTTACAGGCCTTTTTTACATCATCTTTTGGGATTAAAATCTCAAACAGGCCAGACAAGCTGGAAGTGACTCCTTTGGAAGCCACCTCATGACTTTCTGCCTAGATTGAGTATGATGTTATTGTAACTATTTTCCTGCTACAGCACACCCTTCCATAGGAACAAGTGCACTTACTTGACTCAATCAGCCATCTGTGACTCCATCAGCCACAGTGGAAACTAATGGTAATTGCCAATTGTTAACCAGACAATAGCAGATGCTAACTTTAATATCCAACAGTGCTCTTCCGAGCATCTTTTATGGAGGTATGGCCTCACTTTAATACGTGTTCTCTTTCCCCAAAATAAGGCAACTTAGTAAAGGCTGATTAGCCTAGGGAGCTATGTGACTTGAAGCAATGAACTTCCAGAAATGGCAGACAGTGTGCTGTTTCTGGGCCATAATGTCTACAATGTGAAAATATGGAAGATTTGATTTAAAATTCTTCTTGAAATATATATTTTTTCCAGTGAAATTTCAGAAAGAGCCATGTACTGGATGCTGACACCAAAGTGATGCCTTTCCTGGCAATGTCGTTGTCTCCCATTAGATAATCAATTAGTCTCAGAACATTAAAAACCAAAATGCTGCAACAGGATTTTCCACCAAATTCAAAAATATTTACTAAAGGATTTCACTGCTCCTGTTTATTTACATCTAAGCCCGAAGGCCTCGGCTACATGACACGAAGCTGCTGCTCTGGCACCAGGACAGCTCTGCAGCTCCAACCCCTGAGGACAGCTGGAGTTTCTGGGTCGTGGTGGCTCCTTTTCACAGAAATTTGCTCGCAGAAAGTAATGAATGAGCCCATTTTCACTCTGACTGGGGCCCACGGTCTACGGGAGACATTAGGAGCAATTTGTAGTCAACGTGCAGGTCTGTTCCATCTAAAACATTATCAATGAGCTTGTCAACCCGAGCCTTAACCTTCTTTGTTATTTTCATCTGCTCCTCTCTCAGATGTCTCTCCTCATACCCATAACCTCTGAAGACTAAGCAACAGGATGTCATACACCTGTTTTGCTCAAGGCTGGGACTCGGAGCCCTGCGCGACGTTGTGTCGGCATTGGCTCGCTCGCTGCTTTGCTCAATGTATATGTCAGAATGTCAGATGATAGTTGTTGTATCTGCAGCTGTTGCATGAGCAGAGTGCCAGGGGCACAACTTTCCTGCAGTGAGCTTTAATTTGCTCTCCCCTCCCTGAAGAGCTCCCGTGCTTCACCTTGCTGCTGCTGCTGCTGCAGCTGGAGGAGAGCGCAGCCCGCCTGCAGCTGAGCCTGTGAGACAGCAGGCAGGGAAGGAGGCTGGGAAGGAGGCAGGAAGGAGGCAGAGAGGCAGGGGTGAAAGCAGGGAGGTAGGCAGGGATGCAAGGGAGCAGGGAGGGCAGCAGGCAGGGAGGCAAGCGTGGAGGAAGGCAGGGAGGGAAGGAGGTTAGGGAGGCAGGGAAGGAGACAGGCAGATGGGGGTGGAGGCAGGATGGTGGGGAAGGAGGCAGGGGTGCAGGCAGGGAGGTAGAGAAGGAGTAAGGGGTGCAGATAGGGAGGCAGGGATAGGGGCAGGAATTGAGGCAGGGTGTCAGGGAAGGAGGCAGGGAAGCAAGGAAGGAGGCAGGCAGGGAAGTGGAGAAAGAGGGAGGCAAGCAGGCAGAGATGGAGGCAGGGAAGGAGACAGAGAGGCAGGGACAGGCAGGGAGTTAGGGAAAGGGGGAGGCAGGTAGGGAAGCTCAGCGCCAGCCGGGCTTCAACTGGGTGAAGGTGCTGCAGACTCCTATTTGCATCTTTGCTCAATGAGGCATTTTCCTAATTGTTTGCAGGAAGGAATTGTGAACACTGAGGGATTTCTATTTGTGCGAGTCAATCTGTAGTATATTTGGATGCTGTTCCAAGAGAGCTACTTGTAGCCTAAATAAGCCATAACCTGCCAAGATATTCATGAGAGATCTGACTCGGTTTTTGACTGCTCTCAGAATTAGGTTGACAATCAAAACAGATGTAGAATGAGACTGCAACTGGATTGCCAAAGGCAAAAAAACTCCTGTCAAATTCTTTAAAGGAGTAAGCTGATAAACCGCTGTAATACATGGGAATAGTGGACATTAGTGCCTAGACAAGGACACATATGTCCACCTTCAGTTTTGTTCGGGACTGTGGATTTGTTTCACAAATTAAGTAGCAAGAGCATTGGGGAAAAAAAAAAACTTTAAAATACACAGTCAGTGAAACTTTAAAAAGACACAGTGTTGCTGCATGAATATTACAAGATATTTCTCAGGGTTTTTTTAAAAATATGTGGTTTTGCGTTGTAGAGTGACATACTGGGAGAGCACAGATCATCTGTAATTTAAGAGAAGAAAGCAATAGAGAGTTTGATTAAAAAGCAACACAATTCTGTATTAATGGATATTGCTTAGTTGCATCTATTATTCAAGGAGACACAAGGCATTTTGTCTTTCACTTGAAATGTTAAGTAAATTAAGACTAAATATATAAAATGGGGCTTCATCTTTACTAAGGAGGATGGATGCAGTGGCCTAATGGGTACATCTGTATCTTGTCTAAGAGTTGCAACTCATAATTCTTGTATGTAGGTCTTTGTAACAGTCAGAAATGAGAGTTTTTGTGGGATGAAGCACAAGCATGAAAGACACTGGTGGGAGAAAAAAACAACTGGTTTACAGCTGCCTGCTGGGCAAAATCCCCGTCTGAAAGGATGTCTCTGGGTGTACAGATCCATATGGTAGGTCCTCATGGTGTTTCAGGATAAGGATGACTGACAAATATGTAATGACACCTTTGCTTGGGGAAAATGCTGATTCATTCTAAAGGGAACAGTTCACAGCGTTTGTTTCAATGAATATTCCAACTTGAAAAACATGTAGAACAAATAATAGAACAGTTTTCAAGAATGCTTTGCTAATTAATAATATTTTTTAAAAATTATCTTTGCTCTTCAAATGTAGTTTTTATGTGTTTTTCAAATGGAATTGCACTTCAGAATCATATTCAGAACAGTATTTTGACCCTAGAAATTTAATTTAAAGTTTTTTGTTGTGCAGAAGACTGCTTACCTTATCTTATGTCATAAACAGCTGTAGAAGGGTTAAAATGGTGATACAAGCGTACTCCTTTCCCCCAAACCTGCCTCCTAAATATTGCCACCTTCCTCAAATCTTTCTGTATAGAAGGTAAAATATTCAAACCATACCTCGAATCGGCTGGTTCTGCTTGGGACCTGAGCCTGCCTGTCCTCCAGCACTAAAGAAAGGTTCCTGCAAGGGCTTTGCATGGTTTTCATCAGATTTCTGGCTAATCCACACGAGTCAGAGCATCTGGGAAGGTGCCTGCCATGAGCTGGAAAATTGGCTGGATGGTCACTTGGCACTCGAGGGCTGTGGCACCAAACCCAACAGTGCTGAGCAGCTGAGTGTTAGAGGACCTGGTCCCTGCTGGCAGAATCTCTCTCCCTGCTCCATCGATGAAGATGGATTGGTCCAAGTGGAGCATCAGGTCTTCAAGGCCAAAAATAAGCTGGAAATGTGAGCTCAGACTCTGACATCCTGGCCAAGTCCTCCTCTGTAGGGCCAGGACATGCCTTGTCCCAGGGGGACCTCAGAGCCCCTCTGGAAGTGCAGAAACCCCCCAGAATAAAATGTCTATGACATTTCTTTTGACTCAGCTGCCAAAAGAAATGTCCTCCTCTTCTTTCCAGGAGGATCTCTCCCCTCTATTAATACTTTTATATTTTTTTTAATTGAAATTAAATCTATTTTTGATACCTCCCCACCAGATCCAACACCATAATCCCAAGTGAAGAATATATTCCCTCCACTGCAGTGTGAGGAAATGTTATTTCTTACAGTGTATTTCCAATCAAGTTGGGCAACGTTAACTTATAATTTTTTTCTTCATTAATATTCAGTACTTTCATATCCTGGTTAGACCTTGATAGGAAAATATAAAAACACGTCAAGAGAGTGGTTCAGTTACAAATGGAGTGCAAAAATGATTTTGGAGAAAGCCCATTTGTGTGTGATTTCTAACCTAATTCTGCAAACCCTGGTGGTTTGGAGAGTTCAGCATCCAGAGGTTTGGGTGTTTGCCCAAACTAACCCAAAAATGCAAACCTTTGGACGTTTGCCTTTCAGTTGAGTGTGTGATAGAAATAGCTCTGCAGGAACAAACAAAGGAGGTATTGCACTGAGCAGCCACAAGAGACTCCATGACCCACTTGATCCATGTTTTGCTGTCCCAGGCTGAGTTCCATCTTCTGCCTCAGTAGCTACTTTTTCCTGATGTTAATGCAGTGGTGTCTGGATGCCACAAGGCAACAAGTCTTCAGCACCTTATATTTCTCAGGTTCTGTGAAAATTCACTTAAAACTACCCCCCCACCAAAAAAAAAAAAAAATTAAAAAAATAGTCAGTAAAGTCCTTCTCAGGGTGGCTTAGTTGTAGAGCTGCAGTTTCAGATCATAGAGGAAGGCTCCAGACTCTCCTTGCACCCTCATTCAAGTGAAATGAGATTTGCTGGGAGAGAGCAGAAGCAGTGATGTGTTTTCTTCAATATTTCATAGCTTTTTTTGTCCTTTTCCTAGACTAGTTCACGGGATTGCCTGAATTTCTAAATATATCTATATCTGCATACACAAGTTCCGCCTTGGCCAGGTAACAACCTGGAAGAAATCAACTCCTGGAGAAATCAAAAGCCATTTGCCCAGGGAAACGGTGAGATTACCATGCCTGGAAGAATTCAAAATGTAGATGTGGCACTGAGGACTGTGGGTTAGTGATGGGTATGGCAGTGCTGGGGGAATGGTTGGACTTTATGATCTTAGAGGGGTTTTCCAACAAAGTGATTCTGTGACTGTATGATTCTGTGTGGCCTTGCTATTGTACCCTCAGTATCTATTTTTTTTGGCATATATTTGAGTATAACTTTGGTGTTTCTTTCTTCTAAAAGCCAGATGTTTACATGAGAAAGCAACGTTAATGATGGAAGCTGAAAAAACAGTAGCAAACACCAATTTGTGATTGAAAGGTGCAATTTCCAGGGTAGCCAAGTTAAATTTCAGAGATCCAGATATCTGACATCCAGTTATGTACGGGAGATGGAGGAAGAATCACGCCACTTTATCTTTACCACCTTTCTCATGTTGCCCCTTTCTTTGTGGCTGCTCCTCTCTGATGACAGTTTGGTGTAAAATCTCCCCTCAGTCAGAGTTTTTTTCCTCTTGTGTGCCTTCCCTGACCTTGCACTTTCAACTTGGCAGAGCTGAGCAGCCAGAGCCCTAAAACATCCTGGCTACAGGAGCTGGGGTGTGCTGCCTTTCCCCGGCCCTCAGCTCCAGATTTTCTTATTCCTGTGGAGACAGTGCATTCCCAGGCTGTCCAGAAGCCAAGGGCTGAGCTCCCATTAAAGCCCACTGATGAATGGCACAAGGGCTTTTCCATAACTCTCCATTCCTAATCAATGAGCATGTTTGACAACTCAGCAGCAGCGTGTTGGAGAATAGCTGTCAATAGTGCTTTCTATTCCCAGAAGAAAATGGGAAACTATTACATCATTGATGGGGGATGGTTATTGATGTCATCGTTCCTGTCACTCACCTGATATATACAGCCCACAGTAACTTACCTCCAATCTATAGAGCCATGGATTTGAGAATAAACATCAATAACTTTAAAATCACTCTGCAATTGAGACGATGTTAACTCAAAGTGGTGATGAATCCTGGATGTACTCTCACCTATTTCTACATTTCACTCTCATGAAGGGTGTTGTGGTTATGTGTTTGTGCCATTTGTGATGCGTTAGATATTGGGATTACAGCAAGGGTCTGAATAACTGGTGCCTAATTTTCAAATTGTCTTCTGACTGAATCTGTGTGTCAAGTGTGCACAGCTCAGAGTGTGCTCGACCTTAAAACATGTGAAAAGACTCTTTACTACCTTCATCTATTCCTATGGTTTTCAGTTACCTGGATGGGCAGGTATCTTTGGAGACCTTTTTTCTACAAACACCTGATACAGAGCGGCCTTTGTGTAAAGACAAGCAGATTTCTCATGCTCCAGAGGAAGTTTTTCCATAGTAAAAAAAAGACATTGTCTATAATTTATCTAGTGATGTTTCTGCACATTTACTGGGAATTAATGTTATCATTTGAGATACATTAGGTATTCTGATTGCAACAAGGGTCTGAATAACTGGTCCCTTATTTTCAAATTGTCTTATGGCTGAATCTTCATGTCAAGTGTGCATAATAATGTCTGCAACAATATGTTGTCTATTTACTGTGACCAAATTCTGCTGCCTTATTGCATCAATTTAAGCATTGTGCGGAACAGCCTTTAGGAGATGCTTCTGCCTTGTAATCTTTTCTACACATTTTTCTCTTACAACTGAGAAATGGAAATGTGGATGCCCCTTTTCTCTTCTGAAGGGCTGACTCGTGGAGGTCTGGCTTCCAGCGAGCGTGAGCAGCAGCACCTGTGTCCCGAGCCAGACAGCTGGCATGCTCCCTGCGTGCCATCTGTGCCAGTGGCACGTGCCAGGTACGTGACTTGGGGGAGGCAGGAGGCAGAAAGTAAGTTCATACCACGACAGAGGTGTGTTTGTTTCTTTGAGCACTGAAATCTGCTGTTGGGTTGGGTCCCTTCCTCTCTTTCCCCACTCTCTTGCTGAATAGTTGCTGGTCGTACAAGGCTGAGGAAGGAATCGCAGCCATTCTGGGTGAATTTGTTATTCTGGATGAATTTAAGGACAGGGGATATTAAGCATAGAGAGGTTTTTGTTTCTGTAGAGTTTGTATGGAATTGTTTGGGCTCTGAGCAACCTGGTCTAGTGAAAGGTTCCCATCCCACAGCAGGGTGGTTGGAACGAGATGATCTTTAAGGTCCCTTCCAGCTCAAACCATTCTGTAACTATGATTTTCTGATTCTATGACTCTATGATTTTGTGATTCTATGATTGAAAGCATCAGGCATTTTTCTAATACATAAAGAGATTATTTCTCTGTGTAAACTGCATTGCCCCAAAGAATGAGATCATTCACAAATAAATGTTTCCTTATGTCGCATGAAAGAAAGAGCTCGATTCCCCCCTGTAAAAGGAAGGGCAACTCCACCAACCTCTGCAAGCTTCCAGGTCAAAACCAAGGGAAGGGTTTCCTAGTCCAACCTGGGAGCTCCTTGTTGCTACCTGGCTCTGCCTGGACTGAAATGATGGCAGAGGATGACGTCTGCACTTAGAGGTGCATTAAACAGCAGGCACGTGATCTCCCTTCATGGGACGATGCTACTTCTGCAAGGGTAGAGATTGCTCATGGTGAGGAGACACCATCAAGTCTTCACTTCCCTCTGAGAATGTGTGCTGTGATGACCAGAGATGACCCACTTTCTCAGGGGCAGAAACTTTCTGGAACAGTCCAAAGGTGGGAAAACAGAACTTTTCTCTCCACTCTTTCCTACATCTTTCCTTCAAATACAGTGGGTCACGGCTGTGTGGCACCAGTAGGACACTGTGAAGCTGTTCCCAGACCTGTGTGGCAAATGCTCTGGCTGTCCCCTTGGGGCTGAGGGAAATGAGCTCCAGACAAATGCTTCTTCATAGGTGCAATGCACATAAGTGCATTTTTGGATCATAATCCAAGCCTGCATCCTCTGTGAGCCAGTGAATGTGTCAGGATGACTCGCTTTTTCTCAGCCCAGCACTTCTCCATTGAGCAGAGACAGAGTTGGGAGCATTGCACATCAAAGAGAGGGGAATTAATGAATGAGAAAACCTTGACATTTACACAATTTAGGCATGTTACTTTTATTTAAGGTTTTTTTGTGGAAAGGGTGCAGAACCCTTAGTGAATAGACCTGTTAATGCCTCTTGCTTTTTGTGTTTATATGTGCCAGGTCTAATAATTGTCACGTCAACCTAAGTGAGAAACATCCAGACACGTTTCTGGGAGAAGCCGTAGGGCTTTAGTTCAAGTGACTTCTGTTACTCCTGGGTGGGGAAGAGGGAAGGGCAATAAACAACAGGAATTTGTTGGTGTCTCAGCACCAAGATTTATCACGTGTAAAAATGTAGGACTTTGGAAGCCATTAATTATGCATAAAGTCAATAACCAATCTTAATAGAACTTAAAGTGACAAAAGCGATGACATTTAAAAAATCAGCTTCCCCACACTGTGAGTCTGTGACCATCAGGGAAAGAAAAAAGGCTGGAAACATGCTCTGGACACACAGTAATTGCCATTGCCATTTTCTGATTTCATTAGAGAAAACTGTTTTCCGTGTGGGTATATTAGGAAAGGGAGAAATCCTGGATCACAAAGGTCAGGTCGATGTCTGGAATAACCTGCCCTGTCTGTGATCAGCAAACAGAGGAATTTGGGGTAAAAAGAATGAGGATTTGCTCTTTTATGATATTTTAAAACATGTGAAAGTGCATGTTGTATCCCCCCAGAGAAATGAAGGAGAATCATAGTGGATAGATATAAAAATAATAATGCTAATACTAATATAGTAATATAGTAATATAATAATACAGTAATAATAACAATTCCTCTGCACTGCTGCTGATTTCCAGAGACTGGAATCTGATCAAATCTGACAATAATTAATGCATCTGAGCTTAGACTTGTATTTTCTGTTTGTAAAATTTATAAGGAATATAAGTATCCATGAAAACCCAAGCTTTAAAAGAAGTTCTAGTGGCCAATTTAGCCATTTATTCTAATTAATCTTATACAAGATGAGAAGGTCTGCTATGAAGTCATCATTAATTTATATTCCTGCAGCACAGTTTATCTCATTTACTTTGTACCTTATTTTTTTTTCATGGAAGATCAAGAACCAATTCTTGGCCATTATTCTTGACGGAATCCATTTGAAATGAGCCAGAGGAGTGAGAGAAGCCCACACATGAATAAGCCTTGCCAGGTTCTGGACACTTTTTTTTTCAGCTGCCTAATTGAGGAAATATTCTTTGCTCTTTGTTTCGAGGGGGTGGATTTGTTTGTTTGTTTGTTGCCTCAGGAGCAGGGAATTTTTGTCGATCCTCGCCCTTGTTCCAGTTCGGAGGAGCAGGCGCTGGGGCTGTTAGCAAGTGGCATGCCCAGGAATATAAAAGAGCACTACATCTTTGGAGCTGTTTCCTGGTATTCCCCAGCATCCTTGTTTGTTATAATTTGAAAGAAGTCATTGAACTGAAAGGAGGGACAAACAATCTACAGGCGGACAAAGCCAGTGAGAGCTGGAAGCGGCCAAATTTCCATGAAACACTCTTGTTCCAATTCATATTTAAATGGGCTCCTAAGCAGCTGGACAACCTTTCTGTGGCCGGGCACAGCTGATGGGAGAAATCACATGCAATTTGCTGAGAGCAGATGAAAGGTGTGTATTTCTGTCCTTTTAATGTAAAAGAATAAACACTAAACCAACACGGGATGTCAAGATGTTGGGCAGAGTTTAAGTGCAATAGAGCACATTCTCAGTGCTGTGGATTGGCATCATTTTCTTTGAAGTCATTCAAATTATGCTGATTTACAACAGCCAAAGATTAAGCCAAATATGGTTGTTTCTGTAACTAATTTTGATGCCCTTCTGTTTAATGATTCTTTGAGGGAAATTATTATTTCTTACAAATGGGCCTAGACAATGACTATCATCTAATCATTTAATTTTTGAGGGGCCAAATCCTGCAGCCCTTTTTAATTTAAAACTCATGTGGAGACATCTGGAAAAAAGAGAAAACCTGGGATAAAACTGCCTTTTGCACATCCTAACCTGACCTCAGACTTCAGCAGATCCTCATTTCAAGGCAAAGTAGCCCAAATTCTCCCTAACATGCCTCTTGCATCTGTCTGACTGAGCCACCTTGGAACACAAAGGTGCTTTTCCAGCCCCCTCTCCCCACTAACTACTGTACTCAAGGTGCCAGACGGGGTGTATGGGCTCTACACCTCCTAACCAACACTTTATCCTGGGGTTTGCTCTTCCAGAGGCTGTGCTGGTACCTTTGAAGACATTTTTTCTACTACCACGTGGTGCAGTGCATCCTTTGTGTAAAGAGAAGCAGATTTCTCGTGCTCTAAAAGAAGTTTCTCCACAGTAAAAAATAGGCGTTGGCTATAATTTATCAAGTGATGTTTCTGCAGGTTTATTGTGAATCAGTGTTACCGTTTGCTTTGAATGTGGTTTAATGTACTTTACAGGCATAACTTAATTATTCTTTGTCCTTGAGTCTCTGTACTGCAGACACATTTATAGAGAAAAATATCAGGAATTACTAAGAACATTTAAAAATGACTTTAAATCTTTTCCTTTTCTACTGACAAACTTTATTTTCTCTACTCCTCTTCTACTAATTAAGATACTAATAGACTTAGTGTTTCTACAAGCAATAACTAACAAATTATAATTTTCTCAGGTAATTTTTTAGGTTTAGCTGTCCCATCTATAAATCTGTGATGAGCAGAACAGTTTAAAGTAGCTACTACTCAGTTTGTTTCTTGAATATAAAATTAGATAAACAACCATTACCTTCCACTTGGATAAAAATGTAGCTGAGTTGATGCTCCTTGGCTAGCTGTGGTGCTCATCAGGAAATACTTGGGTTTTTTTGAATGCTACTCCAAATTCCTTGCTTTGGGAATTAGAGGGAAATCAGAGTAGCTGTTTCATCCAACAAGAGGTGTTTCTCCAGTAGGAGCACAGTAAGGCCAGGACCTGCTCCTGGAATTGGTGGCTGCACACTGGGAGCAGAATGAAGGTATTGGGAAAAAAAAAGAAAAACTCAACTTGTGCCTTAAAGAGCAGGATTTGGCTCCTCCAGCAGCTGAAGTTAAATGGACCCTGATGCCTTCAGGTGCTTTGTGTAGCAAATATTTTATCTTGATTTACTTTGGAAAGTGGAAAGTAGTCTCTCTGCTAACTTTTGATGAGGTTAAAATGCAGTATTTGAAGTTCATTTTTATTAATAACTGATTTTTCTGGCCAGGAAAATATCTGTAGAGAAAATAAAATCATAAAACAACCCAGACTGAAAGAGAGGAAAAGAAAAAACTAATACAAAACCCTTACAATTGACTACCAACCTTGCAACATTAACGATACAAAATTTATCCTCCCTCAGTATATTTTTGTCATGGGATATGTGATTTCCCAAAGACAAAATCAATCAAAACTGCCTTTGGCTTCCACAGTTTTCCAGAGTCTTCCATAGAGCTAAGTGGTTACATGGAATGCACATACTGAATTTATCCTTCAATTTGGTTTTACACAAATAAAACCTTGAGTGAGGGTTCTCAGTTTAAGAAAATTGGACCAAATTGCTGAATGGAAGATAAAATTCTCCATGCATTTTTGCCTTTAATAAACACAAATCTTTACCTAAGGCAGGAAGTGATCTGGATTTGGTGCAAATAAATAAATAAAATAGAGAAACTAGTAAGCAAAGCATTACTTTTTATTTAAAAGACAAATGGAAAACAAATGTCTGGGACAGGCAGTGAGTTTGCTTAGAGTTTTCAATTTAAACACTTCTTGGGTTTATGTTGAAGAAACAGTGCATTTATTGTCTTTCCATCATGAGTGGTTTCAAGATGGAAATAATGTCACTGAAATCAGCATAATTAATTGTATAGAGCTACAATAAGCACTGCATTGACTTCCAGGAATTGTCCTTAAAATAGATGTTTGTTTAATTTTGAACATCACCAAAAGCTTGCTATTGGATTGGGGTTCATCCAAATCTCTGCTGGGAACAACCATCCTTTCTACAGGAGCTACAGGAGCTACCTGAGACCACCCAACTACGTCAGCTACCCCATAAAATAAGTTGTGGTGGTTTCACTGGTGTCTCTGATGCTGGGACAAGTTCTGTCAGTAGAAGATCTGATCTGTGGAAAAAACTCTCTACTGAGCCTCTGACTTCAAGAGTCTTTTAAAACATGTAGTCAGTGCTGGAATCTGAATTTTCATGGGAGGATTATGGAGAAGATATAAATACAACGTCATGGACATTTTTCGTGCTTTTGCTCTGCTCTGTCTCTAACCTGATGCCAGATGATCTCATCCAAACAGGTGGCCACAACTTCAAGGAACTGTGCTTTCTTCATAATGGATGTTTGACTTAAAGCTTGCAAAGAAAACTTTTGCAGATCCACAAGTGAATTATTCACTTAAAAGTGGGAACACTCCACTCCAAATCCAACAGGGATAGGGAATTCGATAGACGAGTTCACCTCAGTGATACTAGCATGTATCTTATCTTCCTGCCATCAGGTTAAGAGCTGTTGTGCATAACTTTCTTAACCTTAACCTCATCTGTTCATCCCTTGGGACTTCAGATTAGCACAAGGGATAAAGGAAAATCAATGCCGAGTTTGGTTCTGGTGAATGTTTATGTCTGTATGCAGAGGAAGAAGTGGGGAGAGCTTGAAACTATCCCTTCCCAGTGAAAGATATTAATTAAATTAGGTCTTAGAAATGGGGAGCGTGATCTTTGTGGTGTTTTGATTTTGCTGCAGATTATGCCTGGACTTGCCAAAACCAACTGCAAAGTCTTAGGTTTGTAAACTCCGCACACAGCGCACGTGAACTCGATACATCCTAAAGAAGGAGCCCAAGGGCTGCTGTTTACATTCCTAAAGTCTTTACAAACAAGGAGAACAATATCTGCTATTTCCAGATTACTGTGGTCAGGTTCCTGTGTACAGCATGAGTGACCTTTCTGAGCTGAGCAATCTTTATATACTCAGCCCTGAGTGCTGGAAAAGGCTCAGGTGTATCAGCTTACCAGGAGTTCATATTTTACATGAAGACTGATTTTTACAGTATCCAGCTGCTGAATATCAAATGATTGAATTTGGCACTATAAAAGAGGACCTTTCTCCTATGTAAACACATAGATTCTTCATACTGCTGGGAAAATGTGTATTGCACACAATCCAGTTTACGCTGTCTCCTCCCTGACTCCCCTTAATCTGTGCTTAGACTGTTCTCTGTATCACTTTCCTTACCTAAGGCATCTTTATATCAGTGAAGGGAGAGGTAGCAGGTGTAGCACCTCCCCTTCCTCTATGATAATGTGAGGAAAAAAAAAGGCACAGTCACAGAATCTCAGGATGGGTCAGGTTGGAAGGGACCCTAGAGGATCATCTTGTCCCACCTAGCTGCTCATGTAGGGTCATCCCAGAGCACATGGATTGTATTTAGATGGTTCTGGAATATCTCCAGTGAGGGAGACTCCACACCCTCTCTGGGCAATCTGATCAGTGTCCAGCCACTGCACAGGAAATAAGTTCTTCCTCATGTTCAGGTGGAACTTCTGGATGTCAGTCTCTGCCCATGGTCTCTTGTCTTGAACACCCTCGAGCAGGGCCTGGTCCATCCTCTGACCCCTCCCTTTGGATACTGGAGTACATGAGTGAGATTCCCTTCTTGTCTCTTCTCAAGGCTGAACAGCCCCAGCTCCTTAAGCCTTTCCTTGTGAGACAGATGCTCCAACCCTTTCACACTCTGTAGGACTTAGAGAGGTGGCACCTTTGGCACATGTTGACAGAGCCAGTAAGTGCTTTTCATAGAATCATAGAATAACCGAGATTTGGAAGAGGCCTTTAAGATTATCAGGTCCTTTTATCCAGCTCTAAAACATTGCAAAGGTGTGCACAGAGCCAGGTACAGCCCAATCCCTCTTCCCTGCTGCTCCTGCCCCCAGTGTCTGTCTGGTGACCCAAAGGCTTTCAGCTTCTGTCAGGGAGGATGTCGTACCTTCCTAAGAAAAAAGCCTTGAGGTTGTTTTAATTTAGATGGTTTAAATACATAAAGGCTGCACATGCCAGTCAAGTCTTGGGTGAGTATTTGCTTTTATTGAGCTTGTGGAAGATGAAAACAACTGGCTGTAAAAGTTCTTTCAGCTCCATGTTGCATCCTTGAACAGGGAAGGATTATACAGGGAATGACCAATAAATCAAACACTCTATGGTCATTTTCCAGCTCTTGCTGGTAGCGAGGGGCCGATCAGGGAAGATGGGATGGATATCCTTGTGGATCAGTGGCCAAAGAGGTGATGGCAGCAAGCTCAACTCAGTGCCACTGGTAGGGCCCTCCCAAAGGAATCTTCTGCCTTCCCCTCCCTGTAGCTGCGTAGCTAATGGGAGAAGATTTACCCTGATGAGACATCAGGTGTGACCTGTTTCAGAGCAAGCTCCTAGGAAGGAACAGGGGGTGTGAAGGGAGGAGATGTATATGGGATATGTCTATAGGATATGTAAAGGTTTCTTTTCCTTTGTATGAGATGCTGCACTGCACTGAGTGTTGTGGTGTCATTTAAACCAGTCCTGTCAGTCTAACCAGCCCCAAAAGAGGATGAAGAAGAAGGTTGGGCAGATGCACAGAGTCCAGTGGGGCTGCTCAAGGGTGAGGAGAAGCACAGGAGAAAGATCGTGGTTGTTTGGGGTCCCTGGAGTCCTGTGGTCGTGTGCCAGAAAGTTTTTTGCCTTTTACATTTAGAAACAGTAACCTCATTAACTTGTTTTTAGGATAGCACTGGTTTTCCCCAAACACATTTTGCTTCCACTGTAACACCTTTTCTACTCCAAATGCCCTGTGGGAGAACCTTTGTGCAAATAAGGATCAAATCTTCATTTTCACAGTGTAATGGGCTTTTTCCTTACAAGACACCTGAAGAAAAAAAAAGAAGGATTTTGCAGTGTAAGCTTAATTTTAGTGTACTGATGGGTCTTCCAGAAATAGAAATCTGAAAAATGGCAAGGTTGGGAAAGTTCAGGGATGCATCCTAAGTTTGCAGCTTGGCTCTGACTTTAGTTTCTGATAAAAGAAACATGAATATATATATATATATAAAATGTATAATCCAGCTTCTATTATAGAATTCATATATGCAGGTACACCAGAAATATAATTAGTGTCTCAGGCTGTCAGCAAGGGCTGTTCTGCTTCTTAAAATCTGAGCTTTGCTGGTTAGAGGGAGCAAGATAATGATAGAAACATCCTGTGAGATTGTAACCCGAGTGTTTTGGTGGTTGAACTTGAGGAAAGGGCACATATTATCAGCTGTACTCTGTTCTCCTTTCACTACAGGAGATGGGGAGGGAAATGGTCTAAAATCAGGCGATCAATAATTTGTATAGTGAACACAGTGTGCTGTTAAATGGTCTAATCTTTATATCTCTTCGAACACAAGGTGGTACAGGAGAGGAATGACTACCAAGGAGGAAGCAACCTGAGGTGTAATTCCTAAGAACAAAGACTGAGGAGGAGGTTGTACTACATTATTTTTGCATTAGAAAACCTGATAGGTCACACAGAGCCTGGCTGGTCATTTTTAGAGAGTTTGCTACAAGAAAAGCTGGTGTAGGAACATAATTGATTCAGCCACAAAGCCACGAACATCTACTGCAACATATTTTCTCCTGTGCACCCTCCTACAGGGCAACATTTTGTTTTCCATATCAGAAATAGAGGTTTCCAGCTGCTGAAGATGCTGCTGGCTGCATTTCCCAGCTTGATCAAATCCCTGAATTGCCGGAAAGAACTACTTGGGGGATATTCATAGAATCCTAGAATATCCTGAGCTGGAAGGGACCCACAGGGATCATCGAGTCCAACTCCTGGCCCTGCACAGGACCATCCCCAAGAATCACACCAGGTGCCTGAGAGCATTTTCCAAGCTCCTCTTGAACTCTGTCAGGCTTGGTGCCATAACCTGTGGAACCTGTGCCAGCGTCCAACCACCCTCTGGGTGAAGAATATTCTGCCAACAAGTGGCCTCAATCAGCCGAGAAGAGACAGAACGTGTTACAATATTAAAGACCTGAACAACCCTTTATGAAAGCTCTTCTTGGAGTATTTGAAAGAGAAGAACAAAACAGCAATTCCTGTGTCAGTGTTTTTACAACAGGACACAGAAAAAAAGTTCTTTGGGGTTCCAGAGAAAACAAGGTAAGAGACACCGGTTCAGTGTTGAAGGTTGAATGGGATTTTACCATTCTCCTTTAATTAATCTATTAAGTAATTTCACAGAATCATAGACTAATCAAGATCCACTAGGCCAGAAAGGGCTGTTGTTATCACTTAAGGTGTAACATGAACCATAAGATTTTCAAGAATTTCTGAATTTCTTTGAATTTAATTTGAATTTAATTTAATTAAGTTAATCTTTTAGGGGGAAAACTTAATCTCAGTTTCAAACTAATGGGTTTGCTCATGTGAGGGAATAGTCCAGGGGAGAATTTTTCTTGAGTAAAGGACTAAGTAACTTGAATAGCAATGATATTGCCTTTGTCTCCTTGTGCTATTTAAGTGATGATTAGGTCTGAACTTGACTTTTAAGGCAATAATACACTGCCAGAGGTGACTCCCTGAGTGAGAAGAGAGTTTTCAGTACTGTAGGTCTGAGTAGATTAGCAGGCTGTCTATAAACTGAGGGAAGAAAATCGGAAGGCAAGGAGGAAAAAGCCAAAGAGAGAGTAAAATTTGGAATTGGAAAAACAATTCCTGTTCCAGATGAAACATTTCATTATATATGATGGGTTTCAAGGCAGTTTGCCCAATGACTTTTTATTTAACAAAGCATTGTGTGAAACATGGCATTGTTCCTTACAGGAAATAAAGAACAAGAAATCTACTTATTTCTTGCATACTTGTGTTGAAAGTGGGATGAAGTTGGGATGTGGAAGTAATCGCTCCAAAGCACAGCAACCTTGTGGAATTTCCTTTTGGAGCTGCACAGCTTTATCTAAAAATGAGACTCCTTGGGCTGGAAGGATGTTGCTGACTCTCAGAACTTGAGCCTGGGTTTATATGGTTTTTCTTTAATGCAAGATTTTATTAAATATCTTTAGCGTATTAAAATAATTCAGACCTTTGCTCACAGGGAGGTATTAACATCCCTTTAGGGAGAGCTTGGGCCAAAACCTGAGAGTGCTGAGTATCTGCTACCACATCCAAATTCACACTTCTCAGTTTTTGTCCTATTCTCCAGAAGTTTTAGGCTTGATCCTTCTCATTGACATAATCCATTGCTAACTCAGCTGGACTGAAGGCATAAAACAGAGTCACAGAATATTCGAAGTTGGAAGGGACTCAGAAAGATCATCAAAGTCCAGCTCCTGAAAATCCTAAAAGACCTGTGGACTAGTGGAGGCTGCCTTGGACTTGGCTGAGCAAAGAGACATGTGGAGCCTGTCCTAAGCTTTGAGCTCCTGAGTTGAAGGTGGCCAATGCAACAACTGAGCAGTATCCTGGATATCTCATATCCTGACTATCTCATATCCTGAATTATGACTTCTGCTGTCAGGTTTGGGGAAGCACTTTATTGACAGGTTCAAAGGATATATCCCCTAAAGTAATGTTGTAGAAATTCCTTGTTTGGATTTTGTTTAGTTAAAACATGAGCAGTCTCTGAGTAACTCTTCCTTTTTCAAGAGGGTTTGGTCTCTGCCTGCTCCCGAGGTGCTCTTTCAGGCTGTGGATCAGGGAAGGAGTGGAGGCAAAGAAGTGCTGAGCATTTTCACTCAATTCTTTTCTCCCTTATTCTTTTCCTATTACTGAAGCCCAGGTCACTTTAAATTACCCTTTTTGTTTTCTTTTCTCAATCACTGTCAAGATTTTTCTTCAGTTTCTCCCTACTTGACCCAAAGTTTGAAGCCTGTACTTCCTTGTCGTGCTTTCCTGGTGGGGGCTGCAGAGTTTGGTGCATTTGCAAAAGGGAAGTTTGCTGAAGGGTGAGCCTGAAACAGCTGCCAGGGCTGACAACTGAAAGGCACCGGTGGGGACAAAGCAGAGCAGACGTGGCGGTGTGGGAACATTAACACTTGTGAGGGACACTCTGCCTCCCTCCCCTCTTTTTGAAGAAGGGAGAGAAGCTGGGTCTTTGTCCAAAAGAGCACTTCAGCATGCACTTGACCTATAGATGTGTGAAAAGACTCTTTACTATCTTCATCCATTCCTATGGTTTTCGGTTACCTCGATGCACATTTAATGGAATAAATATTTATCTCTTTGATCCTATACTTAAGGAAGATGATCCATGTTTTTTTACTCCCTGAAAATATGAAAATCTATGAAAATCACAGCTGTGCAAGCAGATTTCCAGGAAACTTAACACGGTGCATTTAGTATTCGGGAGGTTGTACCACCTCTTGGTTAACAGGGAAAGTTATCTCATGGAAAAAGTGGGGAGAGATTGTTTTGATCTCATCTTGCACAGGACTGAGAAAGGAAAGCGATTAAAGTGTCTTAACCATAAAGCTTGGCAGCAATTGTCGAGCACAAAAATGAAAATAGTTTAAGAGAACAGTGCAGGCAATAACTCACTTGGGGGGTCGGCAGAGGACCAGAAGAAGTGGCCAGACTGACATTGCTTGGTTTTATTAACTCATCCATAATTAGCCCATAGCTTAGATACAATTTAGCTTGTGCCATATGGGCTAATATAGTGCTGAAAGTTACCCCCCATGCAGGTGCCAGTCTGTCACACTGAAGGAAGATTAGCATAAAACAAACAACAATGCACCAGTAATGACAGTGGCACCATTTGCCACTCCATACTTAAGGATGTAGAAGCACAGCCATTATAACCCAATCTTCAAGATTTTATTAAGTAGATACAAAAGGCATGTGCACACACACCCCCCTTACAGCCCAGTGAATCCTTCCTTCAACTCTCAGGCAAACCCAGTGTGTATCTAGCTTTTTTTAAAAGATATTTAATTTTTTAATTTTTTTTTTAAAGGGTAAAAATATCTAATGTAGATATTTAGTCTGCTGGCATTCCCTGAAACAGTATGTAAAATGAGATGTTTTAGGTAAAACATGTTGGGGAAATAAATCCAGGTGGTTTCTGTCTTGGTAAATGTGTAACATAGTCGTTGTTAAGCTCAAATAAAAATGAGAAAGCTACACTGTATGTGCCCATCAAGTTGATTAGAACTTTTTACAGTGTATATGAATCTATAGCACTGGTGTAACTGTGTAGGCAGGAGATGTTGTGTGAGTATAATTTACACTGGGAAGAACGTGAGCCACTGTCTTTATTGATTCCCCTTTATTGAATAGGAATTGCTCCATTAAAATTATACCCATGTGTTGCTGATAAGTCCTGCATTTCTGTTAATTTGGCTACTCCATATTGCCAATATTTTTCTTTTTAAATCAAGAAGGAAATTTGGTGCCAGAGCCTTTCCCAAATTGTGCTGAGCTTCTGACACAAAGCAGCAGAAGCCATTAGCATTCTCAGTTAAGGCTGATCAGTCGTGCTGTTGAACCATTTCTTCTCTTCCTCCCAACATATTTGCTTTCCTGTGTTTCCCAGATAAAAGGGAAGCTCCCCCTCTACTAAGTTTTCCGGACTTTTCTTTTGAAAGGCAGCCTGCCCATTTTAAATATTTTAAATGAAGTGAGCTTTGCTATGCAGACAGGAGCTGAATTTTTTTTTCCCCAGCTCTCATCGGCTATTTATGTGACTCCATGGTTTTCAAATGGTATAATGTGAGAGGATGCCAAATGTCCTGCCATTTAATAACCAGTAGCATACAGAGCTCTTTTCAAAATGCCACCGCTCTGAGCATCTGTTGTTATTAAGTAAGATGATCAAATTTTGTGCAGGACTTCAATTTTGCTTTTCACATCACTTATAGAGCAAGAATAATATGCAGTCTGTGTATAAAACTAATGTGTTGGGATCATTGAGCCAATTGCTGGGTTTTGTGTTCTGCTTTATTACAGACTGTAAAATAAACTTTGGCCTTTTTTTAATAAATGTTATAAAAATGCTCTGTGAATCAGGAGAGTGTCAGCAATTAAAGCCATTTAACATCATAATAATTAAAAATGTAATACTCCAGTGTAGTCAGTATTGGTTCACATAAAAAGCCACATTGTTGGTCCTTAATAATTACATTATTTGACAGACATGCTAAAGAAGAGGGAAAGGTGCACATTGTTAGTATCAAATGAGCAACTAATTCTTATTGTTTGTGGAAATTGCTGTAACATCCTTTTCTATTCCTGTCTTTCAGCTGACAGATGTGCAGGAATGTCCTGGGCTCACCATTGCTTTTCTCTCCAGCAGAACATGACTGACAACACACCACCACCAGGGAACAGCTGGGGCGAGATGCATAACATTTCCCTGGAAGAGAGAGAAGCTGATTAGGCTATGGAGCACCTAATTGGGTAAGATGCCCCTCATTTCCAAACTATAAAATTCAGAGAGTGTAGAGCAGAGAGGGGAGGCCGGGCTGGGAAGAGCCGTGTGTTTGTCCCGCAGCACAACTGGACCTTTCAAATGAGCGATGCATTTCCAGCTGTGGTTTGGGACTGAGCCTGGGCTCAGGGTTGGGGAGGGCCAAATTTTTGAGAGGAGATTTAACTCAGACAGAATAACATTGAAATTACACCTCTGCACCTCAGTCCCTTCTCCTTGCTTTTCCTACATTCGCAAATGCAGAAGGGCAGCTGTCCCCACGGTGTTCATTTTTGGCATGGAAAAATGAGGCAAAAATAAAAAAAAAAACACAAATTTTACAAATTTAGGAGGTTTTTTCCCTTGAATATTGCAGGTGTGGGATTCTTCCCTGGTTTCATTGCCTGCTGTATGTTGCCACAGACAATTCTGTAAAAGCAGTGTCATCCTCAAAAGAGCTGGAGAAGTTTTTTTTGCAGCGTTGTGGAAAGGGTGGAATTGGCATCCTCACACACTCTAAAGGGAATGGGGTCTGAAGAGGTTTTGGAGGAGCATCCTCAGTCCAGTCTCTGCAAATCCTAGAAAATAGGGAGTGAAAAGTGACTTGAAGTATTCTGGGGAGACAATTTGCTTTCTTTATTTTCCTGGAGTGCCCAAGAGCTTTTTCTGTTCTTATGTCTGTCTCTGGAAATACTCCCAGACTGTGGCAATGACATTCTTGTTTACTCCATTTTCAAGTCTGTTGGGGTTGGGTTTTTTAGCTTCATTTATTTCAGGCACCCCAAGTTTCCACTGTGGGAGGGACTCAGAGGGTGGGGTGTCCTTTTAAAAAAACAAATACTCAAAGAAACTTCCAACCAGATCTTGCAAGGCCTCGTAACAACTATCTGTGATACAGGAAATCATTCTTGGATAGGATAAAGTCAGGAATGAAAATCTCATTTTTCTGTTTTGTCTTTCAAATAACCTGTAGATGTGGTGCTTAGGGACATGGTTTAGTGGTGGACCTGACAGTGCTAGTTAATGGCTGGACTTGATAATCTTAGAGGTCTTTTCCTTAATGATTCTATGATTTTCTGATTTTTTTCCTTCCCCTTGTGTGTTCTGAATTAATTTTATTCACCTCTTGCAAGTGGTATTTGCTACTCTCCAAGGAAACTAACAATTCAGCAGCATAAATTTGATATTTGGATACAGGAATAATAAATAATAAAGACTTGTGAAGTTCATGATATGTAAGTTAGATCATGTCAAAACTGTTCTGAAAGCAAACAAATCACAGATTTCCTCAGAACATGGTGAGAAGATGCTGTTATACCTTCACAGATGTTCTGTACAGCATCTTTGGCAGATTTGTTCTTCCCAAGGTCTTGAGTGATGGGATGAGCACATCCAGTGACCAGCAGCAGTTTTTCCAATGAATTTTTGGGTGTCTGGGGCAGAGGAGCAATGGCACATCCCAAAGGACACTTAAAGCATTTTAAAGCCACTGAAAGCACCTGAAAGGCCAGAGCTCCTCTGGAAACCTTCTTACCTTAGATGTAATTCAGATGCGTACAATTATTTTAGGTCCAATATTAACCTTAGATTTTAAACAGATTATAATTTTGTAAGGAAACAGCCATAATTGCATGACAGAAAGGGATTTGATTTGCAGTGCTGGAAACCAGTCTGCTCCTTGAGCACCAGAAGAGTCTTTAGGTGAAAGTATAAAAGAAGCACATTATCTCCTGATTAACCTGAATCAAATAATGGAAATAGAATTCCATCTGCCACAGAAATCATAAATAATAAATACATTATTAAATCAATAAACTGAGTACAACAATGAATTTTAAATCTTATGTCGTGATTAGAGCCAGCTCTTTCTTTGGGACATATTAAACTGTATTGACAGCACATTCCACTTGGCTTTTTTAATAGGTGATCTGTTTCTTTTTCAGGAAGTTCATACGAAGTTTCTGAACCTCCACTTTGGCCCCTGGGGAGAAGCAGCCCGGAAATAAGGTGAAAGTGTTCTGAAAGAAATGAGGAAATCTCCAAAGGAGAAAAAAACCCCAACACATTATAGAAATACTGGTAAATAAAATATAACCAAGGAGCAGCATGAGAAGCAGTTTAACCCACTGCACACCAGTTTTTCCATAGTACAGCCAACTGAACGAGGAAGGAAGAATATCAAGGAATATGGCTTTATGCATTAGGACATCAAATTACATAGAAATGTGAATGGATTAACAATAAAATAAAAGAAAGCTAATACATAACATGAGTAGTAGTTGACTCCTACATGGTAGCTGATCCTGTATAAGAAATAAAAGTAGTGTTTCAATAAGAAAAATAACATAAATGCATTTAAAAGTTAGATTTTGGAAAGCTTTGGTTGCTTTTGTTGTACAATTCTGCATTTGTATGGCAGACGCCACTGCCAGAACCTCCCTTGGTCTATAAGAAACCTGAAAGACATCAATGTTTTATTGTTTCAGATTCATCAATTTACCTACTGCTTTAGATCTTTAGGACCAAACCCAGAGGTTCTTAGAGACTCAGTGTGATGAGACCAAACTGGACCTTGCATCTTTGAGTTTCTTCTAAAGATGTTTTACAAAACCAGAGGTTTTTGTTTCAGATCTGGAAAATGACATTTCCATTCTAGCCCGTGACCTCTGCCTTGAAAGGTTTTGGGGCATCAAGGTGGTGAGGAGTTGCCTTAAAAGGTGACCTCAAAGATGATCTTGTTCCACCCTGTGCCATGGGCAGAGATACCTTCACTAGACCGGGTTGCTCCAAACCCTATCCAACCTGCCCTTAGACACCTCCAAGGATGAGATATCCACAACTTCTTCCCTGCTCTGGTGTGGCTCCATCATGCTGGTGTCCTTCTCCTGTTCCTGCCAACAGGGAAACCTCAGAATCCTCCAGCCCTTTATGCCTTTCTGTAACATGCACAAAACTCCTGAGTGTTCATTTTCACCATAAGCCCCTGTGCCTCTTATATATATTTTGTGGAGTTTTGTCTATTGTCAAGATTTGGGAATGATTTATTTATGCAGGTTTTACAGCAAGACTGAAGCCTCTATGACCTCTCTAGGAGTTATTTCTCAATTCCACACAGACTGTCTTGGTCAGCTCAAAACCTACAACTCTTGGGATTTCTACCATGGCTGAGTATCATTAACTGCTACAGTAGAGCTGATATTTTTTAATGTCACTTTTCATAGAGTCATAGAATATCCACAAGGATCATTGAGTCCAGCTCCTGACCCTGCACAGGACACCCCAACAATCCCACCCTGTCCCTGAGAGCGTTGTCCAAACACTCCTTGAGCTCTGGCAGCCTTGGGGCCGTGACCACTGCCCTGGGGAGCCTGTTCAGTGCCCAACCACCCTCTGGGGGAGAAACCTTTTCCTGACATCCAACCTAACCCTACCCTGACAGAGAGAGCTACAGAAATACTTTAAATAGAGGAACATCAGGGTTTCTGCCATTTCTTTAGTGAAAAGCTGCAGAAGGGATAAGATGTGCGTTTTCTTGATTCATCATGAAAATGGATCTCCTATGGTTATGTTGGTTTTTGAGCATTTCCTGCTTGCAAGCACTTCCCTCTAAATCCCTTCTGTAACCACCACTGGTTCCTGCCATTCTTTCCACACCAGGCCCTAATCTTTCAGCTCACCATCCCTGTTCTCCCACAGCCGGCACAGCAGCACCACCACACTCCTGGGCTTTGGAAGCACTGACAGTGCGACTGAATTTAGAGGACACAAGAAATCTTGACATTCAACTTGTCAAGATTTCTGTCACTGAGCCTGTGTTCCCATGACTTATTTTTTAATGCAAATCAGAAGATGATTAGCTGTTTTCTCTCTTCATTGTGTTTATTTTTGCTTGTTCTTTGGGCTGTTTTTCGTGCCTCATCTTGGCTGAATTCTCTCCAATTTTTCTCCCTTCCTGTGTGTTTCTGCTCTTGCTCTGTTCTCTGCCCTTTGTTCTCCGTTGCTGTTTTCCCCCCTTTTTCCTTTTGTGTCTCTCTTGCATATTTTCTGGTGCTCTATCATCTCTGTTCTTTGTCTTTCCTTTTCTTTGCCTTTTCATTTTGCCTATCTTTGTTCTGTGTCCTCTTTGGTGTCTCCCTGTTCTTTGTCTTCTCTTTTTCCTTGTTCTTTCTTTTCCTCTGTCTGTCTCTTTTTATGATTCTCTTTTATCTTCGTTGTGTTCTGAGTAGGTTTGTCTTGATCTTTGTCTTTGCAGAGAACGTGCTCAAATGAAGACAAAACACGCCATTCAAACAGAAATTGCTTATTAATTATAACATGGACACACTCCTGAAACCCAAGCCTCCCACAAAGCCAGCAAACCAAATCACAGGCATTTTCAGGCCTTTGTGTATTTTTCTGGTCAACTGAACTCCACATAGGGCCCTGTGATTGAGCACTCAGCACTTAAACCCTGTTCAATCCCACTCCCCTCTCTCTGAGTGTCAGTCAATAATTCCATCTTAAACTTTATTGCTGACCCATCAAGACTTGGGTGCAAAATAAGCAAAGTGGGGTATCTGGTGATGCAGCAGTTATGAGTAAAAATGTGTATTTTGGTCTCCAGTATGGAATCCACATGATTTTCATGTCCTAAGTGTTCCCCTTCCTCCTGTGGTGAGGGGTATAATTTACTGCACATGGCTTTGACCTACATCATCAGCCCCAAGTTATCAGTTGCTGCTGGAAGGAATGTTTTAATTTACCAACCTGCTCTTCTGGGAATGAGTATCCACTACCGGCCATGTGAAAGTCAGGATTTCTTGCTGCACTTGGTGCACAGTCCTGAATTATTGTTGTTAATTCTTTATATTTGCAAAACAAAACATCTTAAAAATGTGGAAACAGGAAAATCACAGGCAGAGTTATTTTGGTAAAGGAAGTTCTATATGGTCCCAAAATAAATCTTTCTGTGATCTCTTGGAGCTTTGAAAAGATTGGTAGCGTTTCAAAGTTCCAACTCGAAAAGAAAAAGTTCACATAAAAAAAGTTCAGCTTCTTGTTCATTTTTCCACCCATTTCTCCCTTCGAATAATTCAGGGAAATCTTTCTTCATGTGTGATAATTGATTAATCCTCATTAAAACCTTGGCTGAAATACAAACCCCCGATCTTGGAGTTTGCCCTGTTGCTGCTTTCACCTTCTTTATTTAAACTTTTTTCTTTTATTTGTCCTCAGGAGGGTCGTGAGAGCCACACCATGTTGTCAAAGTGCAGAATGGCTGAGCTGGGGGAAAATTTTCAGGGTGGAGGGGCTGGTGCACCGAGGACCCCACTACTGGGTCACCACGTCCTGGAGACTGGGGAGACCCTTCCTGCCCCTTTTCAGGCTGCTTCTCTCTCCCCATAACTTTGCTGTTAAATTGTCACTTTCCTGGCCAAGCTGTGATATATAAATAGAAATCTCATATCTTCCACCTGCTGTGCTCTGGGGAAGCCCCAGAACCCCCAGCACATCACTGAGCTCTGCAAACTGGTTGTAGGACCCAGCCACAATATTGCAGCAAATAACCTGTGCCTGATGTGAATTGTCCTGAAACTGGGAAGTGCTGCGGGATCCCTGGAGGCTGGAAATCGATCTGAGCCCAGGTTGGGCTCTTCCTTCTCCTTGCACTTCATTGCTGTCAGTACCAACATCCCTCACTGTGGCTGTGGATGCAGAAGTGGGATGGGGTCTCTTCCTGCCTCTTCCCATTGTGATTTGGTGCTTTTGGGAAGAGCCCATGCGGGAATGAGGAGGGCACGGGGTTCTCCAATGGCTGGAGCCATCAGTGTGTGGCAGCTCCAAGTGTGTGACAGCCATGCCCATCCCCTATGCCATGAGCTGAAGGGATGTTCCCTTGCTAGTTCTGGCATGTGCATTTTTGAGAAAGCACAGGTGATCTCCCAATCTCCATAAATATGCAGGAATTACAGGTTTCCAAAGATAGAATTTTTTTTTTGTCTTAATAACCTTGATTTAAATTATACTTAAATATCAATAAAGCAGTTTAAGACCAGGCCGTTTAGGCCAAATGTACATTAACATTCCCCCTCTATTTTGCCTCTTTTAAAATCCTCCTCCTTCAGTTTATTCCCTGCGGGAGGGTTTGGGTCCTGAACTCATTGTGAGATCTTCAAACACATAATAAGAATTAATCACCATTAGTCTTCTATTTTAACAGCTGCTTCCTACCCCCCGAACCGGTGCAGCTGCAAACTTCCCTCCTTCTGCCGACACCGTAATCCCATTACAGCTGCAAACTTCCACGTGTAAAAATGCACATTTAAGCTGATTTTGAAACAACTCACATTTCTTGATTGCTCAGGTCTGTGCTGGAAGTGGGGGATGCAGCTCCTGGATGGTGGGAGCTGAAGGGGCGGCGTCGTTCCCAAGCACGAAGCCATCACGTTGCTGCTGGGAGGTTGCAAACCCCACTCGACCCAAACCCTGTCATTTGCATCAACCATTATTTACTTCTTAATATTCACAGGAAAACAAGCATGATTTATTTATTAATTATGAGAGTATATTTGCCTGCTTGCAGAAATTTCCCTTTTTCTTCTCACTTGTGGGCTTTTTTATACTTCTCCATTCTAATATGTGCCCTTAGATTGTAATTATTTTATTTTTCTACTTTTTAGCATTAAGGTTTGAGATAGATAATTATTTTGCTTAATAGTAAATTTCACTGCAACGTGCCCAGAGGGATCTGAAATAAAAGGTATTTAAAAATCTACCATGTTAGAAAAGTAAAATAATTTCAGCTAATGAGATTATCAAGGATAATCGGTTTACAAAAGCCCATTATGCGACAGATTCATTGATGTCTTAAAACAGAAAAGGAGAATCCTATTTATTTTTTGAAATGGTGTAGAATAAATTGCTTTTCAGAATGTAAAAGGCTGTTTTTCATAATTTTTTTTTAAATGTGATGATTTCTGTAGCCCCATCTGCTGTTCAGTTTCAGAAGTATCCAGAGGAAGACTTGGTGAAATGTGTGTTTTTCTGTTGAAAATTTGTAATAGGTGAGACTTGACCTGTGGATTTGACTGGGGATGGTAAGGAAGGACTTGGTCTCTTTCAGAATTTGTGGGAAGAAGCTGCAGGAGTGGAATAGAAGTTCCCACTTCCATTCAACCATGACTGAGGACATATTGTGGAGGAGGAGAAGGAGGAGGAGAAGCGATTGGCACTGGTGGCTGCTCTTGCTGGAGTAACCATGGAAGCCCTACTAACCACAGCTGTTCCCTTATCTCAGCAAGCTCAAAGAGAAATGAGGTGGGAGAATCCAGGAGAAGGCAGGTGATTGTAACATCCACACCTCTGCAGGGTACAGAATAGGGTCATTTTAGAGGTATGAAAGCTTACTGGGACATTTTCCTTCCATTTCCACCCTGAGTCTCTTAGAGATGTGTTGGATTTGAGCTGCGTCTCCCCACAGAAGTAAAGGGTTGACTTGGCCCAAGAAGAACTGAAATGTACTCCAACACTACTGCGGTTTTGTAACACCCAAGAGAGGTTGGTTCTTATAAATAAAAAACAACAAAATCATTCATTTGTGTGCTACATAAATTAAATTATGTGTGTATAAAGCTGCAACCTTGGAAAAAACCCCTATAATAATGTCTGTTTTACCTGTTATAGTTTATTGCTTTGACAATGTCTTCTCAGCTACCCAGTGTGCCTGGTGGGGCTGGTGCAAAGTCTCTTCCAGGACTTTTGCTCTGTGATGATGTGGAAGGTGACTCTTCAGTAAGTAACACAAAATGATTTCAGACTTATATAAATAATACACATGTTCTGTCTCCCTGTGATTGAATGATGAATAGCATTTAGAGTGATTGATTTGCCAACACGAGGTGGCGGCTGGAACAGTTCGGATTGTCCTTGGATCCCTCAAACTGGTCCTACATCTCCCACAGCTTTGTCTCACTGTGGTATTGTGGTTCTCCAGCACCATGTGAATACCAGGTCTTGGCTTGGTCATTGAGAGGGACAATGGGGACACAGATTGACCCTTCAAGCAATACATCTCCACCACAGCGTCCTCTGCCTGTGCCAGCCCAATGTGTGGGGACCTTTTTGTCCCCAAAAATGTGGTTCTTGTACAGTCTCTTCTGCTGCAGCTCAATCTGCCTCTTAAATGGTTCCCTCTATTTTTTTTTTTACCTTTAATATTTAGCAGAAAATAATTCTGCAATGAGCTTTATGAAAGCAGCAGGATAGATTAAAAAATGAAATATGTTTAGCAAGATTTGGGGGAAAGGTTGGAGTAATTAATTTTCAATAATACCTGGCATTTCCAGAACTCCTTTCATCCCAAGATCACCAAACAGTTTACAGACATTAATTAATTAAAGCATTATGATGCCCCAGTGTGGGGCCATCGCTGGCGTGTCTGACTCAGACAAACTCCCTGCAATTCCCCGGACAGCCGAGCAGTATCCGCTCCTCTGCCTGCACCAGGGCTATTCCTCTGAGTAAATACTGTTCAGCCTTCCCAAGGTTTGCACTGTGTGGCCCTATGTAAATATTTTCCAATAAGTTCGATTATTTGTCTTTTATTCTCTATCAGGAAAACCCCAAATATCTCAGTAATAAAATTTCCAGTGTATGTTTACATGAGGGCAGTTCAGATGATTAGTTTCTGATTCAGCTGCCCATTAAAACATCCCCGCTCCTGGAAAACTCCCTTTGCAGGCTGGGAGCTGGACATGCATTTTAAGCTTTGATTTGGGGGGGGAGTTGAGCATTTTTGACAGCACAGGGAAGAGAGGAGGTGCCTGAAAGGGGAGCAAATAACATCACACTCCTGGAAATCCTCCGTGAAGTGAAGGGTAAGTTGGGTGAAATCTTATGAAAGCCATAGATTACCCAAACTTTCTCCACTCCAATGATTTGATTCATGAACACGTAAATAGATAGATAGCTAGATCCATCACAGAGGTCCCCAGGGAACAATGGAATGGTGTTTGTGATTGGAAAAGTATTATAAAAGAGCTCACGTATGGCCAATAGTTGGGCAGTTCTGTATCGCCAAGACAAATAGAAAAGAAATGACATTTCATGATCTCATTTGTAAAGGACGTTGGAAGTTACCAAAGCAGGAGAGATGGATGTCCTGCAGTGATGCTGGCACTGCCACCAGCTGGACACCATTTCGGCCCTGATCCCCTCACCCCACATGTCTGAGATAAGAGTGTGGCACTATGTTACTGGGGAGTCACAGAATCATTAAGGTGGGAAAAGGCCTCCAAGATCATTGAGTTCAAACTTTGACTGAACATCACCTTGACAACTAAACCAGAGCACTGAGTGCCATGTCCACTTATTTCTTGAACACCTCCAGGGATGGCGACACCACCACGTCCCTGGGCAGCCCTGTCCAGTGCCTGATAACCCTTTCAGTGAAGAAATTCTTTGTGAGGGCCAACCTGAAGCTCCCCTGAATGCCTGCACCTCGATGTTTTGACCCCACCCTTTGGTCACCTTGGGTAGGGAATGAGTGATTCCCTTGGCCTAAGGCATTCCAGTTTGATTGGGATATTCAGAGGCAAGATTAGTCCTGAAGGATGTGTTTGTGATGGAACACTGAGAAAAAAAATATTTAAAAAAGGACAAAAAGAACAGTTGTTTGTTTCTTTTTTTGTTGGATTAACTATTTTCAGAGAAACTAAAGGAAAAACAGTATCAAAACGGAAAGTCCCCTTCATTACTTATGGTCTGACCTATCTAGTCATTGTTTTGCCTGGTTAGGTTGGTCAGCTCTAAGTTTTCCTTTATTCCAACTTCAAACCATAGTGGAGAAGAGGGGTTGGACATTGGGCAGGAGGCATAGGGAGCCACTTCCCCAGTGTCACCACGAATCCGTGTCCTGAGCTATTCGTGCCACCCAGCACCTCAACCTCTCCATCCATCAACCTGGAAACACAGAAATGCCAGACTGTGCTCAGGAAGGTGATGCTCATGGAGGAACCTCTGGTTTCAGGAGGAGGGATCCAGGAATGCTGCCCTCCTCCCTACTTGTTTACCCGATGGCAAGTGCATCTTCGGGGAGCGCTGTGACTCTGAGATATGAGACGAAATTCTTAAGTAAACACAAGTGACATTTGGCATATAAATAAGTTTGGGAATACTCTTGCACAAGCAGCGCAGGTCGACAGAGATCTTTTATCTCCTGGCTTAAAATCAGCTTTGGAAATGTAAAAAGTGCAAAGTGTTTGGGGAAGGAGTGGTGGAAGGAGAGGGCCCGAAGGCACAGTATGGGGTGGGATGACAGGGTGGTGGTCGCTGGTCTGGAGTGACCAGCTTCACTCCTCATCCACATTGGTTCTGGAAAAATCCATGCTGTGCCAGATGTGTTTCTCCAAAACTTTCTTTTTTTATTATTTTTTCTCTCTTTTTTCCCCATTCTTTTTTTATTTCTCTCTTTTTTTTTTAATTTCTCTCTCTTTTTTTATTTCTCTCTCTGTTTTTTATTTGTCTCTCTTTTTTTTTGTGTCTCTTTTCCCCCTTTATTTTATTATGATTAATGTATAACAGAGCCCTTTGGAGAGAAAATACTGATTTGAAATAGCATAGTAAACAAATAATAAGGGAACAGGAGTCTGTATATCCATACATCCATAAAATGCTTTGCATCCACACATGCGCACCCGGTTCTTATTGTGTAGGTTTGCTAAGGGGATTTACCTCCTTTTTTAATATTTTTGAAGGCTGCTTTATGATCCTGTTGACCTGCTATTAGCAAAAGCTTAGCTTTCAACAAAGGTAATTAAATTATAAAATCACTACTGCAATCATCAAACTACTCATAAAACAAGAAATGAAAAAAAAATACCCCGAAATAAAAATCTTGCAGGCTTCTCCTCCTGTAATATTGCTCCCTGATGTTAATTACATTTAAATGGGAGAGTACTATTTTGGTATCATTCATACGCCTCCAAAAGTACTTTCCAGTTTATCATACCTGTCAACCCCAGTGCATCACAGGCTAATACTTTATTAAGAAAAAAATCATTAGGGAGCTGCTGATCCCATTTAAGTACATTGGGCAGAATGTAAGACTAATTAAAAAGCATATTTTTACATTATTAATTTCTGAGTTTCACACTTAATGAATGTGAAATGACAGGGCTACTATTTTTATATTCAGGCTCTCTGGGCTCTTCAGCCAGGGGAATTCAATTCTGGGGATTTTTTGCAAAGATGCTTCTTGGGAGATTTGTTTTCAAGAACTGCTAAGCTTTTTTAGCTGTGCCTTTTTCTGGGAAATTATACCAAAGCATATTACAGTCACTTAAAAAGAGTAGCTAAATAGATGTTGTGTTGGGTGTTTTTTTTTCATCGCACTGCTATAAAAGTATTTTAGATGAGGTATAAAATATGGTTTTTAAATGATATTATGATTTGCAAACACTAAAAAATAATTGCGGTGGAGTTGAGAGAGAGCAAAAACATCTAATCTTTATTGTGTAAGACAATGTGATAAAATATTTTACAGCCAAAAGCTCATTTTGCATCTGGAAAATTGTGTAAACTGATGGGAGGGGGGGAAAAAAATCTCATTAAAACCAAAGGTTATTTTTAATATTCCTCAAACAAAGCAACACTTATAGCTGCATTTCCCCTCCCTTTATTTATTAAATTAGACAATTGTGCGAATGCCGTATGTTCTATTTAAATAAAGACATAAACTGATGGAGAGCGTGGGACGAGCTAATGGGGATGGAGGGATGGTTTGGAAGAGAGAGCCAGCCCCGGGAACGTCGGGATGGTGGAGGATCGGTGCCGTTCCAGCCGTGGTTGAGCCTTAGGTGTTGCATTCCCGAGCCCTGTGCCGGGGCCGCCTGGCACCGCGGCCCCGCAGCACCGCCACTTTTATAGGGCTCTGCGAGGAGGAGTGGAGAGAAGCAGGGATTCTTTTTTTCCCCCCTCTCTCTCTCTCTCTTTTTTTTTTTTCTTTCTCCAAATGTGCTTACAATTACCTCTCTGTATTTTTATTGTCTTTTTACTAACCACAAAACTCACACTGGAGGCAAAGCTTAACGGCTGAGGCTTTCCTCGTGTAAATATTAGGAAATTACATTTGTACAAACTGCGCGGCTTTGTAAAGGGGGCTGGAGCCACTCCAACACAAATTAATCAGGATAAAGTTGCTCTATGTTCAACATGACCATAGTTTATTTTCTTAAAGTATTAATTTGTCAACAGCTTTCCTGCCTCGCTGTGACTCATGTGGATGGCATTGAGGGAAGACACAGATGCAATCTTGCTGCTCTACCTTGCGGTTTTAGGAACAAGCTCCAGTTAATCAAACCATAATTGTGTTTAATTCCTCACTATTTGTTTTCCTACCAAAGTCAAATGACTGAAATATGAATATGAACCTGTGTTTAGATATTGTTTTCCTTAAAAAAAGAAAAAGGCATGAAACTATTTTAACTGTTTGCTAAACAATTTTTACTTACAAGCCCTTCCCTCCTCCGCTGTTTCCCCCCCTCCCTCAGCCCCAAAATAAATAAATAAGCTCTGGCAATAGCTTTTCAGCTGGTGTCCTTTGCTTTTTTCCCTCCTCAGTCATTCCCAGTGTGGAAAGCATTGCTTTCCAGCATGTCTCCCCTCACCCTTCTGCCTTAGCACACTGCTTATTATATCACCCTATTTTTAATTATATCTTGATTTTCGTAAAATGATCATTCGTTGTTATGTTTCTGGAATGCAAACGTGAGCGTAATGGGATCTATTTTTCAGAGTTGCCAAAACAAATTAAGGGAAACATTCGGCTCTTCCTTTGCCAAATGTTTTAGTGTTTTTCCATGAAAGCAAATCTTATTTCGAACTGTATATTAAAGCTTAAGTAAATAATGCAGCCTGGAAGAAACAAATTCTATTGTAAAATCAGTGCTTGTTCCCAGGCTTTGCCGGTGGTACCTGCACTGGGCTTTGCCTGGGAAGAATCGGAGTAATGATGAAATATTGTTAATTTTAATTTGCCTTTTGCAGAAACACCGAACTTTTTCCTGTGTGCTGCATGCAGTCCCCATAAATATGGAGTATTTGTTGTGGCCGCCTCACGGATGCCCAGGTAGGTGAAGAGGCTCTGGGGTAACAACATCATGCGGGGCTGGATCTGGGAGCAGCTTTAGGCACCGAGCTTTGTTAATTGTGGGTTTGGGGGCTCGCCTGTTCTTTAGCGTCTTTTATTAACATGCATCCCCAAATAATATTGACACTCTTCTTGTTTTATTAGTACACGTTTACCTTGTTCATGGTTTTATTATTCAAGAATGCAGTTGTTGCCAAGTATTAATCAATATATTATGCTGCTCAGTTGGGCAAGCTGTACAAAAACATAGTGCCCCTAGGGTTAATACAGTCAAGAACTAGAAAAGTGTTTCAGACATGTACACAACATGTGGTTTACTATTATCATTAAATGAGGTGAACTGGGACTCTATACATATGGATTTTGAATTGCATAAATTTTGATTGATATCATTTGAAGACTGAGACCCTGAAAGGCTAGATTTTGTGAAAGACGATACACAGGCCAGCTATTACCACATACAATAATACCAGGAAAAATATCTGAAATGAGCAAGGCAGCTGGCTTTTAAATAGCTAAAACATAACATCAATACTTATTTTGAATAATGGAAAAAAGAGGTAAAAGATGTTGACCTCTGCCTGACAATAACATGTTCCAAAAGTAGAACTGGTCCCAGGAGAAAACCCCCTGCTCAACAGTAGCGACTAAGAAATTTTTTTCTTTCTCTTTCTCTTTCTTTCCTTCTTGTTTTCTCTTGCTTTTCTTTTAATTTTCTTTTTTTTTTTTCTTCTTTTTTTTCCTGTTTTAATACTTTATTCTCCCTCCCCGGCAAAGGTAAATGTGCTTTTGAACATGCAAGGCAGACGCCAGCAAAAAAAAACCCCAAAAACCAAAAACCCAACAAAAACCAAAACCCCAAGAATTTTTGCAAATTCAGGAAACACTTGAGAGGTAAAACCAACATCCTGAGACAGGAGACAAGGCCAGCTTTTGACACCGGGCTGGACCTGCGAGGCCGAAGGAAACCTGGAGCCAGGAAGCGACCGCCGCTGGGGTCAGGCCGCCGGGGACCCCGCTCCTGGCCGAGCACCGCAGGCCCCAGCCCTCCTTTTCATGGGAAATTTGCTGAAAATTTGCTGATCTGCATGAAACATTTCTTGGGGGGGGGAGAGGAAGAGCCTTCCCTTGGCTTCTTGTGGGTTCCTGGTTAAGTGGGGACGATAATGTATGCGAGGAGTGTGAGGAGGCAGCGGGGCTCGGAGGCCCTGCATCCATTTTTTCCCCACTGTGTGACACACATGGAAAATCATCAATACCTCGCTTGGCCAAATTCATTCAATTTGCCTGTATTTGTTAAAACTTTTGAGGGAGCACCGGATGCTTAATGCTTCATTTATGATTTATGCTCCATAAATGTATTAAAACATTAACCATATTTCTGCTATGGCATACTTGAATTCTCCTGGGAAAAAGCCGGAGCGTTTCTCAGGCTGCTACTCCGGCTTCCCTGAGGAGCGAGATTATTTGTGTTGTGTTACACCTCCAAGTGTTGATTAGGCCTCGGTGTTACCCTGACAGAAGTGTCGTGTGGTGCTTCTCTTTAATGGAGTAATAAGCTACATCAACTGCATGAAGGAAATGTTCCTTTTCAAGTCAGAAACGGCAAAAAAAGTTGGTGTGTGAAGCTAGCGAAGGCTCTGTCCCCTCTGTCCCCTCCACTCCAGCAATACCCTCCTCTAATAGGGAACTGGTGGCTGTAGCACTTGGGTGGTTCGGGCAAATTTATAATCGGGGTTAGAACTCTCTAATATATTAAATGGTTACACAGCACCCTTTGCCGAACCCGACTTTTAACCGCCTCACAGCCCGGCAGGCTCCGAAACACGGCTGTTAACTGGAAAGCAGGAAGGTTAAAAAATAGACAAACTAGTTTTCTGGCTTGGCTTTGACAGCGTGGGTTATTTATGCAGGTTTTTTGTTGCCTTTTTTTTTTTTCCCCAGGTTTTTTCTCTCCTTGTTTCATTTTTTCCCCTCTCTTTTTGTGCTGGGGTGGAGGGGTGGGGGTGGTCTGGAGGATTTCTTAGTGGTTGGGAAGCTTCACATTTTTCAGTAAGCATTATTGGGTAACAATTGGTGCAAACATTATGGAGGGGGAAAGGCACATAAATCACGAAATAAAAAAATAGTTTCTGCACATTTTCAAAAAACACGTTGTGCTCTCTGAGGTCCTTTTCATTTTAACCAAATCAGGGGGAACTTGTCCTCACAGCGGCAAGGCAGATGGAACAATAAATCACAGGAACCATTGACTGCCTGCAGTGTACTCTCCGCAGCTGTCACTTTTTTGTCTCTTTGGTTTTAGCTGACATGGTTTGAGGTCCACTGTGAACCAATCTGGACTTTTTTTTTACCGTCATATCCATCAAAACGACCAGTAGCCATCAACCTACTGCAGCGATCGATTCGTTTGCTTATTCTCACGCATAAGCCAATACTCAGCTCACTAGGTGAGGCTTGGGAGAAGCACCTCATTTTAGCTTTTTTTTTTTTTATCCCCCTCTTTCTTTCTTTTCTTCTTTTTTTCCCTCTTTTTTTTTCTTTTTTTTTTTTTTTTTCCCTTTTGCCTCCAGCTACAACTGTGATTTTCTGAGCGGCCTTGGCTAACGTTATTAAAGTTGCATCATGATAGATACAGAGCGGAGCCGGCAACGGCTTCCACCCACAACAACAGCAAACCCAAGAACAACCGTGGGGTTTTGCTGTTGTTGTCAGTGTTGCTTTCCAGGTGTAGCGAGACGTTTGCTAAGCTCAGAATTTCCAACTCATTGCTTATTTTGCAAAGTAAACAAGCAAATGTTATGTGCATAACCTTAGCTGTCTCTGCAAAGGTCAGTGCCTGGCTGCCGATTTCTTCTCCTGCCTTTTGGTGGCACTCTGATGCCAGCGATTCCTTCTGGCGTGTTTGGGAAACAAGACGTCCTTTCTTAACAAAAGACTCAATCTACAAAAGGCTGCAAAACAAAAAATTGATTAAATTTGAACTGGAGTATGAAAGTTTAGTTGGGTGGGTAAAATCGCCCCGTAAGTGCTAAATAGGGGCCGATCAGCACTGTGGGCTGAAGGGCTGTGCTGGGCTCAGGTAGGACTGTGTGGGATGCTGGTAAAACAGGGGGTGCCTCCACACTCCAACAATACCTATGGATAGTTGGGATTGGATATCACATTGTGTGGTTTCAGTTTATGACCTGAAACATTGCAAAGTGTCTTTTGCATTTTAGCAAAGTGTGTCCTCCAAAACACCGTCTGTCACTGACTGAACTTCAGGCCACATTTTGGACAAGAGTGTGGGGTTTTTGTAGCATAAATAGAAGTGAGGAGATATATAGGTAATACAGTCATATTAATATTTTTTTTTAATGTCAAAAATACCTGTTCACTTTAAAAACCTTCAGTTAGGTCAAGTTAAATTTATTATATACAATTTTTTTTATAGCTGAACTCTGTGATTTTGACTCGAGGTGACAGCTGAAAAGCACCAGAAACCCTTGGAATTTCAGATCTATATATTACTATAAAGGAAGAAAATAAAGTTCCACTAGGAGAAGGCAGGGAATTGCGTTTACCAAATATACATAGTTTAAAAAACACAACCCCTGAAACATTTACCTTAAAAAAAGTCAAGAGAGCAGAAGTTTTCTTTTGTATCTATAGAGCAAACATCCCTGGGATTTGTAATAAAAACCCAGTTATGAGATCCGGGGTCCCTCCTGTTAACAAGGATCTCTTAGCAGATATTGAAATATTGCCACGTTGGAGAGAAGTTATTTAAGGACCCTCCAGGAGCTGATGCAAAGGCAGATTCTGCTGAGACTGTTTTCCTCTCTGCAAACCTTTGAAGGGAGCGTGTCCTGAACATATTCCACTTTAGAGAGGTGCAACAAATAACAAGCTACAGCCAAAGCCAGCCCAGCTTCGTGATGAATTTCAAGGAGCGTGACCAATAATCCTTCTACTTATCTTAAAAATCCTATGGAAGTAGTAAACCATTTCCAACACAACTGAAAGCAAAATGTGGGGGGAAAATAAGAAAGAAAAATCACAAAACAAGCCATCTGTCAGTGAGCAACCCAAGAATCCTGAGTCCACTCAAGTAGTTAGTGCATGTTTTTCTGTCCTGCTAATGGATTGCATATTGTTGAAAATACGAATTACAAAATAAATCAGAAGAAAGTAGCTGTTGTGGATGTGATCCTGCTCTTGGGTTCAGTGAAAATATCAACCTGATTCTGTTTGCTGCTACTGGGGTGCACATCAGATTAATTATTCAGTGTAAATTACTCCAGATTGGCAATCGGAGCTCTCTAAATTTACTCACAGCCCGAGGAACGAGGCTGAGAGTCGATGAGGGTCAGACCAATTTAGGCTGTGGATTTTCACAAACCCTCACCCTTAGCGCTGGGACATACACACACATCTTAAATATACCTTTAAAAATGTCTTGTGCTGGGGAGATGCCAAACAGCTCTTGCTCCCTTTAGGGGAGACATGAAGGGTTATAAACCATGAGCCCTGTGCCAGAGCTGATGCCTAGAAAAAAAATCCCTGTTTCAAGTGACTCAGAGTTTTGGCTGAAGAGGGAGAGCAGGATAAGAGGGCCCTGCGTTATAGCAATTACGCAGGAATAAGGAATTTCACTCTGATTACCGTGCCAGCAAAATCTGTATATATGTAATATCAGATAACATGGTCCTGCCTGTGAAAGGAAGGCCACTAATTCCACAGAATTCTTATTTTCAAATGAATTCCAACGGCGAGAGCAGGGAGCAGCTTTGTTAAAAGGGCCAGTCATTTATATGCCTAATGGGGACTTTTCTCCTGTTCCTACCAAACGGTCTCTAATATAATTCTGTGTTTTAACAGGAAGCAGTTCTGCATATTTTGTAATTAGCTTTCTGTGGTAGATATTTAATAAATGAAAGAAAGAAATGGAAAAAAAAAAAAAAAAGACAGTGCCAACACAAAACTTTGCTCATCGCTTGGCTACTAAACACCATGGGTTTAACATGCACAAAGCTGTGTGAGGTGGGTGATGTGTGGGAGCTCCTGGGCTGCTCCATGTGCTCAGAGCCTGGCACAGGCACAGTCCTGGCAGGATCGGGCCCGCGGGTGCTGCCGCCGCCGCTGCCGCTGTTGTTGTTTTCCAAGAGGAAGTATTTCGGGGCTGCCCTAACATTAGTGCAACATATCACTCGGGCTGCATTCCCTGCTGACTGCAGGCTGTTTGATGAGTAATTAGGAGACCTTCTCTTTAGTTTGTTTGACATATTTTACAAAACGTGCGAATCTGTGAAAAATTTGCTTGTTCATTTAAAAGGCAGAGTTCCTAAATGAAGCTAAATAGATATCATTTTAGGAGGCTTTTTTTTTTCCCTCTTGCAACTTCAAACACAATAGGCTCTTTTTGCCTCAAAAAGGATTTTTTTTTTGTTTCTGTTGAGAAGTAATTATTCTGTTGTTGCATCTGTGTAGCTTCACTCAGAGCTCATACAGAGAAAATCTCTGTAATACTTAGAGATAAACATATCTAGACACGCAGATATTCATGTGTGTACTTAAGTTTGTTTATATTTTACACCCACACATCAAAACTGGTATCATTAGCTACTTACTGTAAAGCAATAAACTCAGCTCTCTTTCCTCTGCCCACATCAAAGATGAACACTTTTTTCTTGATTTTCCTTCTTTAGCACAGAAACCTCAGAGAAAATTTTAAATATTTTCAAATATTCCAGCACCCATTATGCTCCTTTTGTGAAATACACTTTGAAGATCATTTGCTGCTTCAGATTGCATGATTTCAGTTGCTAATTTAACTTTCCTAACTATGGCAGTGTTGTGTAATTAAAAAGTTAATTTTTTCTTGGTTTGAAACTGTTTGGAGTTTTTTTAAATATAAATATGATTTTCTTCTCTGCAAAATAAGTGACACCTCTCAGCACCCTGAATTTCAGGGAAAGTTGCTTCTTGCACTATTCAGGATTATAAATTAAAAATTTATATATTCAGAAATAAAAATATAACTGCTCTCAATTTCTTTCCTGTCAAAAAAGAACTCTGGTATTTAGAACCAAGCAGTCCTACTGACCCAAAGGTTAAAGTTTTCCTCAAAAAAGCAATGCTGGAATAAGGCTATGCTAGCTGAGATTAAAATCCTTTTGTGCTGTAAGATGTGAGTACAGGGATGATTTAAAAACCCCATACTTTTCTAGTCAGCTCTACTTATTGCTTCAGGCTGAGCATTTTGTTTTCCCTTTTTTTTTAATCCTTTCTTTTATTATTTTTTTCTTTTTTTTTTCTTTTCAAGTGAACACTTGCTTATTTTGGGCAAGCATCTCATTTATCTGTGCCTGCTTCTTCCAGAGACTTTTTCCTACTGGAGAATTACTGCCTGGCACATCAATAGGCTGCAAATTATATAAGGGCTGTGTTTAACTTGCAGCCCGATTGCCATTGTCGGGAGGGTCCCCGTCTTTTAGCTAAACTGCCTTTTTCTGGAGGAATTTCAGATGTCTGTAATTGCTGCTCCTTTCAGCACAGCTTAAGGTATCAATATCAACTCGATTTGAATATCATAAGTGGGAAGTTGCTCTAAGCAAAACAAAAACATGTCAGTTGCCCAGGTGACATTTTGTAGCAAACAAGGAAATCACAACTCCAGGAAGTGTTGTATTTTATGCCAACAACAATATGACAGTTTTCTCTGTAAAGAAAACATGACACTTTTCCAAATATCAGAGGATGCCTCCGCTGCTCAAGGGATTCCTGTACTGTCACTGAAATGGAAGGTCACAGGCTGGTTTCATGATTTCTGTAGTTTCAAAATGTTGTGGTGGAACGTTTGCACGCTAAATGCTGTAGGCTAAGGGAAATCTTTCCCTTCATCTCTGAAAGAAGTGACAGGAAGAAAAAGGTCCTACTTTGACAGCAGTAACCTCTAGGTCTAGAGGTTCTGCCCCAAGCAACTCTGAAGTAAAATTACCTATGTTAATGTGTTGTCCTTGCTGTCATCCAGGCACACATGTGTGAGCGTGCAAAGAGTCCGAGGGGCGAGTGTGCAACCCAGGGGCTCCAGCAAATGCTCCTGTCCTGTTTTCACCTGGCTGTGGCTGTAATAAATGCTGGAAACTTTCTGCAAACAATTTCTTTTAAGAGGTGGGGTTTCCACTTCAACTTCAAGAAGGTAGGGACCGACTTGCTATGCCAGTGCCTAATTCTTGACGCTTAAATAAACAGACTTTTGCTTTAAGCTCGGGGAAAGAAGTTTTAACTTCAAGGCTATTGTCAGGATCAAAACACATTTGTTTCCAGCCTTGCTCCTTTTTTTATTCTTCCCCCTCCCCCTTAAAAAAAACACACCTTAGTCTATAGATTATATACTTCCTGCTGCCCTTTTTATAAGCAATAAGAATTTAATAACTGAGGGCAACTCTATAGTAATATTTATATGGGTCAAGTGGCTTAAAAGTATGCAATAAATGTAAAGTTATGAACCACATTGCCCCTTTTTAAATAATGCAGCTAGCACCGAGATATTAGGTTTCATATTCTGGAAAAAGGTGTTTTAGCCTAGGCTTTAGGAGTACACCAGACATGAAAAGTTATACTGATCCCATAATAAAGTCACTGCCTGCTTAATATGGTGTGTTATGTAGAGCTCCAGATCTTAATAGCAGACCACAGCAAGAACGTCCCAGATGATATCAACAAAACCTTCGCTTTCTCATTAGCAATCAGCAAATTCTCCTGGTGTCTGCTGGTTTCAAATAAGGGCAAGTGCCTCTATTCCTGGTGTGAAGCCCAATAGGATAATAGAAATAATGTAGTCTAATCAGCAGCGAACACATGAGATCCCCCTGTCAGAGCAGGGCTTGGTGACTCCCCTTCAGCAGCTTGTAACAGCCTTCCTGGTCCTGAGGAGCAGGATCTGTGGGATTGCGGGAGAGGGAGGAGGAAAAGCCACTCCTCGTGCATTTCCACCATCACCTCCCTGCCAGAGGACAGCTACTATTTACAAACAAGAGGGGTTTGAGGATGTCTGCATAAAAATAAATATTGACCCCTCCTTAGAGTCGTTATTTTGAATATATAAAGAAAAGCTGTGGTGGTTTCTGTATATATAAACACATCTACGTGTGAGTGGGCAGATTGATTTGATTTGATCTCATCAAACCATCCACTTCTTCGATAAATCTGATCAAATATTTGTCATCATGGCCCAAATGACTATTCCTTTGTTGTCCAGCACACTGCTGATGTCTGCACACTGTCTGCACCTGTATTAGTATTTTTTTTTTTATTTATTGCTGTTAGATTTAAACAGATCTTGTGTTTGGACATACATTTGCAGCAGGATATTATTAAGCATGGGGACCACCATTGCTGTTAAACCATTGTGATGTAAGTGTGAAGGGCACATGATCATCCTGCTCTTGCAGCCTAAATAATCCATGGCTATGCTTGGGGAAATGCAGAAGAGTTTCAGGTTTTGCACTGATTTTATAATTGTAAGGGTTTTTCTTCCCTCCCTCATTTTCCCTCGTGATTTCTGTGTGCTCTTAGAATATCACTGGTTTCTATTTAAGAGCATTTTTTGCACTCTTGTTCAGCCCTGCTTAAAAATTAAGCCTGTGAATGTGGCTGGTGCCATGCAAGGAAATGCAAGTCTAAGCTGCAGTAGTGTAAACAAAAAAGTGTTTTAAGAGGTGCTTAACTGTGTTTTGAACCCTGATTAAGCCTAGGGTTACTCAGTGTTTATATGTGCATTTGGAGTGCGTTGGGAAAATTCAGTGTTTAATGGTTCCTGTGCTGATCTTTTGTTAGAGCCCTGGGCTGCGGTGCCTGAGAGCAGCGATTACTGGCCAGATTAAAAACCACAAACTCGCTCTTATTCCGAGTTTTGTCCAACTTTATTCCTGCTGATGGGAAGCAGGAGTCCCTGTACCTCCCAGAGTCAGGATTTTAAAAACTGACACCAGGAGTCAGTCCCCCGAGCTCTGATTTAGCTACTGGAGTAAACAGTGAGGTAAGAGAGCACTCTTTTGAACACATTTATAAAATTGAGAATGGTTTCCATCTATGGGTCTCATTACGGTTCTTGGATCTGATTTTTTTCTTTGAATAACATGGACAAGGATGGTACCCATGAAGGGCAAATATTCAAAAGAAAAAATGGATGATGACAAAGGGCAATGAGGTAACAGCACAAAGCCTCTTGCTTCCAACTTCTCTGCACTATTTTGAATTCTATGAATGACCTTGCTGAGTGCTTCATTCTCCTAAAATAACAAACAGGTCAATACCAGTCCTGCTTGTGTGATAAAATGCAGTAATTGCTGACCAGGACATGTCCACAAAGGAGCTGGGAGAACTGGTCCGTGGGAATGAGGATATTTTCACCAGCAGGGTCAGGAGATCCTGACAGTTCAGGACAGTCCATGGCAAAGGAAGACAAGGAATGTCGAGGCAGACTGAAAAGGAGAACTGATGGATGAGGGTGATGCTACCAAAGGGAAAACTGTGCTGGCAAATAAACACATATTTACTAAAAGAAACCCTCTTGTTTATGAGAAGTGAGAGGTGAAATTGAGACTACTGATGCTAAATTACATGATTATTTTGCTCAAGTGAGAGGGAAAAAAGGGCTCTGGGGGAAAGCTGGCTCTGCAACATCCAAGCACGAGCTACCTGCACCTATAGGGAGGTTAGAAATCTAGGAGAAGGTGTCTGATATCAAAGCAGGGAGGCTGTGGAGCAGTCTCCATATGTGGGTAATGATGTGAAAAACCACTAACGGCTCTTAAAGCAGATCCTGATGACAGGGGATTAGAGGACATGTCTGCAAGGGAAAGGGCCCGGATGGGAAGACCCAATGAGCCTCATCCAGTCCAGTTTAATGGAAACGCCCTGGAAAGCGGAAATACTGAGGCACACCAAGCTCAGACTGTCTAAACTTCCATTTGAGTTACTTTTATTACTATGGATTTAATCCCTGCAGTTTCCAGGGATAGGGAGCGTCTGGGATCAGCCACTCTGTGCTGTGGGAGGGCACCTCTCAAGATGTGTTGCAGTAACAGAGACAAGGTCTGAGGTCATATTTTACCAAGGAAAGAGGTTTTGGAGTGATTTCAACAGCACTGGTGTGCTACAGAAGAGTTCAGAGAACAAGGGGCACAAGGTAGGGCAAGAAGATTTTTGTTGCTCAGGGAGAGTAGATATACAGGGCCACTGCCCTGATGTGATGTCACTTCTCTATATCTTACTCTATATGAACTACACAGAGATTAAAACCAGAAAAGGACCCCCCCCCCCAAAAAAAAGAGAGAAAACAAAGTAGAGTAAGGGAAATATTAAGATATTAGGAAGAAATTCTTTCCTGATGAGGCCCTGGCATAGGTTGCCCAGAGAAGCTGTGGCTGCCCCATCCCTGGAAGTGTTCAAGGACAGGTTGGATAGGGCTTGGAGCAACCTGGACTAGTGGAAGGTGTCCCTGCCCATGGCAGGGGCACAGAACAAGATTAGCTTTAAGATCCCTTTAAATTCCAACCAGTACGTATTGCCTGAGCTCTCAAGACAACAAAGTTGCCTTCCTGCAGCCTAGGACACCAAAAAAATGACACTTGTATGAGCTGTGCCTTGGAAGTGTTGTTTGCATCATGGCTTTCACTGCATCCCACATGTGGGAACCCAAATCTTGGAGTCCTGGAAACCTTGTGTGTCTGCAGCTTCTCTGTGAGCCTGACAAGGGATCATTAGTAACTCGCTGATGTCTCTCTCTGTTTGTTCTACTTCACGAGACACTTCCCCAACTAATTTAGAACAAAGCTTGGTGTTTACTTGGCTTCACAAAATGACACTTTTTTTCCCCCAAGATTGCTGCAAAGGCTTGGGAAAGAATATTTACATAAACAGGTTTCAACTTCATCAAGAACAGGTCAAGAAAGGAGGGCAAATCCAAGTGGAGGAGAAATAGAGCAGAGCATAAAGTGGAGTAGTTGGTGCTTCATTTAAAGCTGCAAAAGAAGTGCTTTGAATGTTTGTAGGGCTGTGAGAGAGTCACACAGTTACCTGAGCCCTCTAAAACTGCAGGAAATATCAAGGAAGAGCTGTGAGGAGTGGTTGGCGTTGACAGCAAGGGCAGCATGAGGCAGAAAACCATCCATGTGTCACAGCAGCTTTGTGCTGCAACTTCACTCTGGAAGCCTTTGAAGCCTGGAGACTATGAAATTTTAATTGTTAGCAACCTCTCAGGGACCTGGGGATAATACCTGTAGGAAAACTTATGGCATTCCCGCTGGAAGGAAGGGAGAAGATGGCAGTGAGGTGAGCACCACAGATCTCCCCGTGTGAGTGGAGCCATGGTCTCCACATGAATCTGCTGTTCCCAAACTTCACTCATCAACATTTTCCCTCCTGGGGGAAAGATGATTCCTCAATACTCATTCCAGGAGCCCGAGGGGCGTCTTGCACGGACAGAAAGAAGCAGAATTAGTTTGTGGGAAGTGGTTGGGTCCAGTATGTAAATAAAAGCAAGTCACATCCTCATTATGTGGCTCTTTTGAATAAATGTTAGCCTTTAAGTGCCAGCTGTCACTCTATGCATGGCCTCCCTTCTTACAACTAACCTCTCTGTCACCTCGCCTTGTCTCCCTAACTTGTCCTATTATGCAGTACCAAGCTGAGTCATTGTTTCAAGCAGGAGGTGACATGTTAATAGCTTAATAATAGTATAATCTCGCAAATAATAATATGCTGTCACACTGTCTGAAGCACAATGTTTACAGGAGAAGTGGTAATGTATGATGACAGTAATTTGAATAAAAATGAATTTACTGCTCTTGTCTCATTTGCAGTAAATTTTCGCATCTTTCATGCACAACTGGTGCTCCATGACCTCTTTCATTATTGTGTTCTCAGTGGCTGCTGCTTGCTTTAAAGTGAAAGGCAGGCAAATGAAACAGAAACCTGCAGCTTAACAACTGATCTCCAGAAAAGAGTTTGCACCGCGGCTTCTGGAAATCTCACTTTGTTTGTTTACGGAGCCGACCCATTGTCAGCCAGGCTGTTTAATTAATGCAAGCTGGAGGTGCCGATTGAAAAGCAGGCACGGGCTGATACCATTATGCGTTGACAATTTACAAAATAATTGTCATTAAAATGTGGCAGAGGGAAGGAAAAAAGGGCTTGGAATACAGGGACCAGCGTTTGGTTTGAAATTCGAGTTTGCGCAGCTTAAGGAGAAACTGTTTGAAATGCTCTGGGTGTTGTTTGAAGTGGAGAAAAGCAATCATTGAGTTAATTATAAATGTCTGGTGATATGATAGTGGACTGGTAAAACTTAAAAAATTTTCCCTGAATATATAAAATATCTGCTTGTGGCTGGTTTCTAACTTGTCTTTTGCTGTATCATAAAATTCCGCCATTTCCATGACTGATACGGGCCAGGACTCCTGGCATTATTCTGACAAATAAATAGGGAATGTACTCTAGATCAAAACTGCCTTTGGAAAATTTAAATTCCTAGGACAGTTCTGTTTCTCTAAAAGAAAAAAGAAGTTATTACGTGATGTGGTTCATTTGATGAAAAAGAAGAAAGTTTACAACTCACAACTGATATGCCTGGACTAAATTTAGTTTGATGGAATGAGGACAACTAATTGAAACTTGCTGGGACTCAAAACACTGCACAGGACAAATTCTCCCCAAAACTGTTAGGTTTTATCTAAGTTTAAGTGAAAGTATAGAATTAAAAAATGTGGTTTGCATGACCTAGTTCATGGGTTGAAGTAATTAAGACCCCAGATTACCTCTTTGTCTTTATATATATATGAGTACAATTATGTATTTTTTTCTTTACTTATGTTTGTATCTAATAAATAAAATATTTTTCTCTAAATTGAAAGTTAAGCAGTGTTAGGTTTTTTGTGTATTTAGGGTTTTTGTTGTTGCTTGTTTCATTTTTTTTTAATAGCTGTTCTACTGCTCTTTTGTTACTCCTGCAGAAACTGGGAGCTGAGCTGGAGACCAACCTCAGTGATGGGCCATGCTGAGTGTGTGTACTGGGAAATCCATTAGGAAAGGGACACATAAATCACAGTAAAACACAGTTTGTTGTACTTTTGAATCTGAGTTTTTAAGAGGGGCAAAAATTAGCCTTCAGTGTCCCAGCTTTGCACACTGATGCTAAAGGCTGAGATCTTTCTATTCAGCTCTTTTTAAAAACAAGACATGGATGTTTTCTCCTACATTGACATTGATTTAAGTAATTCAAAACTGCTCTCAAATCTAACTCCCATTTTTATTTGCAAGGTGAAGGCTAGAGCTGGTCTCTAGCCCAGGAAAACTTGTGTCAACAAGGACCTGGGAACCATTGAGTGCTGCTGCCATGGGATGCTCCAGGAATTGCTCTCTGGTGCCTGTTCTGCAACTCACAATGATGTGCAACTCTTATATATCTATTTTTATGCTATTTACAGTGAAATGCAATAAATGGTGTGCATTGTGTGGCTGGAGGGTGCCAGGGAACTCTCTGGCAAGAGGCAGCACACAGCTCCCCATGGGGCCAAGGTGATCTTTGGGACCCACCACCTGCCAGTTTTAACGAATATCTTCAGTGATGTTGCATCTAGAATGGACCTTCAAATCCTTAAATTGCTTAATTTTGAACCTGGTCTGGTGGATGTTGCCCCTGCCCATAGCAGGGTGCTGGAACTAAATGATCTTCAAGGTCCCTTCCAACCCAAACCATTTTGTGATTTTATGATTCTATGATTTAGGAAGAGAGTGCAGCCAATGGATTTCATAAACACTTTGCAAGACTGAGATTGTTTTAGAATTGAATTTTCCTTTTTTTTTTTTTTTTTTTTAGCATGAGTAGTGCCAGGGGCTTCAACGGGATTGCTCAGAGTAGCAAGGGCTGAGTGAGCCCCTCCAGGTAACTGCATTAAAATAAATTGCTTTGTTGAAAAGATTTTTCCATTGGAAAATATTTTCTATTTAAAAATAATTTTTTTTCCTAGTGTACATTTAACTATTTTCTTAATTTTGGAAATTCTAGCAGTGTGAGTTAAAAATCAAAATATTTGTGACATCACAGAACCAAGTAATGATTACTGGAGATTATGTGCCAAAGGATAGAAAAGAACAGAGCAGCAAAATCTCTCTTTGGTGATGGAGTTTATTTCATGTTTATAAAAGGTGTCTTACCCTGAATCACTGATGTTCAAGGGGATATTGACACTTCTATGTCCTGCTTGCAACTCAGAGGTCCTTTACGTTGCTTAGTGCCACCTTTAATTATTTAAATATAGTAGATTAAAGGTCTTAATTAGGTGTATTTAAGATTGTTAAATATGTCAGTGTTCTGAACAGCCAAAGTCATCTACAGATATATGTCTCATTTGCCAAATGAAAGTTTCCCTGGGACAAAAATAGCCCCAAAATATTGTATTTGTGGAAATAAACAGTGGGTGGAGCTGATTTTCCCGGTGTGAAAGTCAAGTGGAGTTTTTAATTGACTCCACCAGGCACTGGATCAGCCTGTGGGGTGTTTGGTGCTCAGTTACAAGTTAGTACTCTCTCTAATCACCTTGTTCTCTAAAGGAAATAGATACTAAACAGGAACCATCTGGTAATACATTCTGTACCTCTTAATTACAATGTTTTGAGTGGCACCTAAATAAATTTCATTTACAAGCACATGACTGCTTGTCAAAAGCTCTGTTGATAATTTTATTATTGTAGTATACCTTCTCTCTTAATGACCCCGGCCCAGTAAAGTCAGGAATATTCAGCTCTATGACAAAAAAAGTGATTGTCTTAAAAAAAGAAAGGCACAAACTCCATCTTTCATGGGGTGTTTCTAATTGTTTTCAATTTTTTTGTTGCTTGGAATACCTTTACACATGACATGGTGATGTACCCACATTAAAAACGACCAAACCTGTAATTTCTTGGTAGAGAGAAGAAGCTGAGGCAGCTCTGTGGAGAGCCTGGAATTGTTGTAAAGCGCCTGTGTTTTTTTATGATCTGTGTGTTCCTGGGTAGATGTACTGTAGCATTTAGACAATTTTCTCTTTGTTAGCTGCAGGAAAAGATCAATATTATAAAGAAGTTGAGTGACTCTGTGAATTAGTCTCCTGCGTTTTCACCCTGGGAAGTGGGGATTTAAATCCTGTCCCTGGTTTTGAGGCTGAACCACAAGCCCTGTTCAAAGTCCACGCTGGAGCCTCCCTCAGATTTGGAGGTTTTCAGTTTGGGGTTACTGGAGCTGAAAAGGGCTTTCCTCATGTCTTAGTAATCTCTGGTGGGAATTCGTCTGTATTAAAAAATCAACATATAATTTGGCAGGATGCAGGATGATTGGCAGCTTCTGTTCAGGGAAAACCTGGGGCAGGGCTTGGATGCAGGTGTCACCACCACACTCTGTGGCACCCTGGAACTCATGGAAGGTTTCTTTGAAGTGAAAGGAAAGATTTTCCCATGCCATGACATTAAACAGTGGCACATCCACTTGCCAGGGGTGAGCAGCATCCTGAGGGCAAAACTGAATAAAAAAAAAATTATCAATAATGTCCAGTATTTACTAAGTTTTCTGGGAAACTGCTGTCTTCATGTACAAATGTCTTTGAAAAACAAGAAGTTGGAGGAGACGGAAATACTAAGAGAAAGGGCACAATGGAAGTTTCTGGGAAAACAGGAGGAATGTGGCACCTGGAGGGGTTTTGTCCACTTCTTTGGGATGAGCCGCCCATGGGAAAACACGGCAGCATAAAAAGTAAAATAACCTTATTTCTAAATTCATGGCAAATTAAAAAAGGATTCCTACTGCTCTCAGCAGGCTCCTTTATTCCTTTTTAGTTGCAGTTGATGGTTTTTCTCCTCTTAAAATAATTTTATCTCCAGGTCTCAGTCTTGATGTGGGAACTTTAGGAAACAGATAAGCTTTCAAATATTTTTTTAATCAATGCTTTAGCAAACTAGAGTTGAAATAGCACTTAAATTCAGAGAGGTACTGGTAAAATGGAGAGGATGATCTTCACCAGGAGGGTTTGTAAGTCAGGTTTGAGGCGACTGAGTTGCCTGAGCAGGAGAGGGAATTCACTGTACACAGCAAACTGTTATCCCCTACAATATAATATCTGGATTTGAAGCTGATATTTAAAGAGGGCACTTGCTTTACTTATGAGATTAAAGGCAAATGCTCTCTTTTAAAAATGAAGTCATGCTGTGTTTTGCACCTTTTGACACTTATTAACTCAGGTCATTAAAAAGAGGCTAATTAAAAAAGAATGTAAAACAAAAGAGTCATTTGTCTATCGCCGAGCTCGGTTCTTCATGTGCTCTGGCTGGAGGCAGTCTCTGTTTAAACCTTGGGTACAGAAAGCACTGGGAGCCACTGGGGCATGCTTGGAGCTTGTCATGGCTTTTGGCAACACTGTGGTCCGGCTCATTATGCACCTCATAAAGAAGAGAAGTCATTGTCATCAAAATTAGCTGGAGCCGGAATTTACATTCGTGGAAATTTTGGTTTCACCACTGTCCTCTGGGGCCGGACAATAAAGGAAACCTTTCCCCAGCTGCAGTTAAAGAAAGTGAAGTTCAATAAACGCTGAGTGCTTCGTTAAGGCGTTTCCGAAAGGACTGCGCTGTGAGCACGTGAGATTTTACAGCTGATGAGAATTTGGTACAAGCAGCGTGTGAAGTTCACTGGTTTTGGTGTGTGAGATATGCTCAGCACACCCAAATTTGACTTGTGAAGAGCCTCTTGTAACCGCTATTCATCCCAAAGAGTTTTCTGTTTTTCCAAAGGGAGACTTTGCTGGCAGGGAGCTTCTCTCCTATAAGGTTCAAAAGTTGTTTTTTTCACAGGAATAAACTTTCCTGATGCTGGGGAGGGAGTCCTTATGTGGACTTCCAAGGACGTATGAACAGGTTTGTGGGCTATCTTTACCAAAAGCATGTGTTGCGTCGATCGGTCTGTCCTGAAGCTCATCCAAACTGAG